>NC_090265.1:484783766-485087516 GCF_040414725.1 Anabrus simplex
TCGAAACGGCTGGATAGATCTCAACCAAACTTCATATTTAGAGTATACTCATCCCGGGGAAGGTTTTGATATGCATATCATTTTAAAATCTTTGAACAGACTGGGGGTTTATAGGAAAACCACAATGGTTTTTCCACAATCACGTCGAAACGGCTGAATAGATCTCAACCAAACTTCATATTTAGAGTATACTCATACCGGGGAAGTTTTCAATATGCATATCACTTTAAAATCCTTCAACAGACGGGGGGTTTATAGGAAAGCCAGAATGGTTTTCCCCCATTTTCTCTTATACTATTGATTTTCTGTAAACTTCGTTTAACGTACGTGAAACGTCTCTTCATTATAAACAACTTTCGTTATGTTCACAATTTACCTTACTCTTCACATGACGGAGAAATTTACAATTTTCCGCTGGTATCATGCTCTGCATTGAATGACCGACAGACCGACAACGAACCTACAGGTTACCATGGCAACGTCTCTGACTGCATGCCGGCAGGGAAGTAACGTATTGCCATTTTCCTCATCATGCTTTTAAATTCGTGGTTGTTCCTTGGGTAGAAGGCAAGAGAGGCGTCAATCGGCCTATCTGCGGGATATTGGCGGAATATCGTTGGATATTATAACCGCCCTCGAATAGATTAAGTAATAACACCATTAGTCATCTTCTTATTATTTGTTTACCTAGGAATCACTGGACCTAAATTTCTCCTCTGTTACCGCTTTATTATATCCATAACTCACACTAGCATAATTTATTGAGGGGCATTTGATTTTCTAATACATTAACTTGGCATTTACATATTTGTCGTTATCCGACTGTCCTCAGTTATAATCCATTTTCTATTACTTTCAACTTTCTTAACTGTATTATTTTCTTCCTTAATGACGCCGTATGTACGCGAGTGCTACAAACTACTGGATGTATTTCCACCAAGACTCATATTTAGAATACACCTGTCCTTGATAGGTTTTAGGGCAAATATTGTTTCTAAATCCCTGAACTGAGTGGGGGTTTATACGAAACCGAAACAGTGATTTTGCACTTCCACAAAATATACACAACCAACGTTAATTTAAATCTACCTGCCTTGGTAGAAATTAATTTCTAAACATTTTTTCTTATGTGCATCATTTCGATACGAGGACTAATAAGGGAGACATCATTAACGGACCGTTTTTCTGTACAAGTCCCATCGGACTTAACTCACGAGCGGGTGCGTGTAAAGCGTATTCCTTACAACTTGAAAACTACTGAAGACATTCGAACCAAAATTTATATTTAGCATCCACCTGTCCAAAGGTAGGTTTTAAACGTAAATAATATTTCATGTTCCGGAATGGACTGGCGGTTTATAGGGAACCGATATGGTGATTTTACTCTTCCACAATGTATACAGAACAAGACCAACCTGACTGGAAATCGACCAAACGTGATGGAATTCCACCTCTAAAACTTTTTCTTCATGTGCATTTTTTCGTAAGGAGGATTAATAAGGGAGATATCATGAATGGTCACTTTTGCAGCTTATGTCCAGCGGACATAGCCCAAAAGGTGTTTTACATGGAGCAGATTCCTTATCTATATAAATCAAATCGTAACGACTGTGTGCCTCTACACTGACTATTTTGGCGAAATTTTCTTACAGCTTTCCGTTTAAGGGGTAATAATGACCATCTCCATAATTTTTGGTTTAGTTTCCTGAAAGTCCTAATTTTTACCCGCCTCGCCCAAAATCCAGATTGCGGCATAATCTGCCATAAGAAAAAGAAGATAATTGAAATTTGACATAATTATACGTTTTAGCCTGTAACGAACGGAAAACATCCTAGATCATTAAATTTTTCACTTTTTATCCGCGAAGAATATAGAAATATGCAGGCAATTTTAATGATGGTGCAGACCTTCGGAAATTCCTATCACATAACGGATTGCACAATATTCGTTCAATTTGGAATGATCTACAACCTTGGTCTTATGACTTTTTGCCGTATCTGTATCCCTTTTACGTTTGATTTTTCTCTATTAATCGATGTTAAGTCAATTTGGAATTTTCACATGCATAATTCATACTTTCAGTTACTTATATGAAATACAGAATCATCAAACTCTTCACGAAAATTGGCCCACCCAGTAGCCATATGTGAGCCAAATGCTATGTATGTAGCTGTCACATAATTATCCGAAAAGTAATGTAATGTGAGATAATCTTACAAAAACTTTACCCTGTTCCACGTTTCTAACTCAATCTTACCCAAGAATAGAGACATATCATAGGACCAGGCATTTAGGCCACTAAATTCGGCGTGTCTTATGGTATAATCCTTTGTCGATATGACGTACGTTTAGTAGCAGTTAATCTGTAAATGAAGGTCTTCAATATTTTTAACACGCATATACTTTCGTATGTCGATCTATATATATTCACTGATGTCGATTTGTAGCGATCGAGAAAGGGTGGGTCTGCTATTGTAATCAGTACTCCCAACACCGACTTTGACTGGCAGTAGGAAAGGGTTCCTTCTCCGACTCCTGTGTAACTGTCATTAGTAAGGAAGGCCTACAAGTGTAATGAATAGTTCACTTCTCGATTTGACTTGCAGAAGGCAAGTGAGCATGCAGTTTTGTTTAAAACTCCCCTACCCGATTGTGTTTGGCAGTAGGCAAGGGTGCCCGCCATTATAAAGAAATGTCCTCATCTAAAATGTGACCGGCATTAGGCATAGTGGCCTGCTATTTTGATGGAAACTCACCAACTTGGTGTGACTGGCAGTAAGCTGGCTGGCAGTAGGAAAATGGGCCTGGCATTATAATGATAACTGCTCAACTCAATTTCGAGTGATAGTAGGGTAATTGCCTGCCATTATAATAGAAACTCCTCAACTGTAATCTGTCTGGAAGTAGGAAAGGGGGGGCTGCCATTTTAACGAAAACTCCCCAAATAGATTCTGTCCGCGTAGTAGGCAATGGGGCCTGCAATTATAATGTAAACTTCCCAACTCGATTTTGAATGCCAGTAGGCAAGTGAGCCTCCCGTTATATCACAAATCCGTAACAAACACTTTACATTGGAAACAACGTACTGGGACCTTCCCATGCTCTTTCTCGGATAACGCTAAGAGACATGCAATTTTAAAATAATCTTATTTACTGCATGTACACTATTTACTTCGATATTCGAATACAATGTAGAATACCGTAGCGAAGCACGGGTACATTCGCTAGTTATTATTATTATTATTATTATTATTATTATTATTATTATTCATAATATACCGTTATGCCTTTCAGCGTTCAGCCTGCAGTCCCTGTGAATTTGCTTAACTAGCTCTGTAGCCTCGTTTGGTACCATATTTCTTTAAATCATTAGAAACTGACTCTAATCATCGTCGTCTTGGTCTCCTACATCTCTTACCTTTCTTGACAGAGTTCACTATTACTATTCTCCTAGGTAACCTGTCATCCCCCTTTCACCTAACATAACACTTTTTGTAATACTTCTTAACTTCGTAGTATATGGCATTGTTCCTCTCTTCCTCACTTGAGTGAACATTTTAAAATTTTCTTTGAACTTCGTCCTGGTAAGCGAAAATACCGTTTTCTAAGAAAAAAAAACATGTTATTGAAGGAGTGTCTTTGCACTTTAAGAGATTAGGGAAATGTGAGAAGTAAGTCATTTTGACAATGGAAAGGGCTCTCCAATTTCACCTTTATTTTCCAAAGATCACCTTTGTTTCGAGATCCGTAGGGATTTTGTTTCAGAAAGTACTCTAGCCCCCTTAGAGGTTAGGAGCTATCTGCATTCAAACTTCTCATTTTTGAAAATATTTTTTTATTGTTTGGAACCCCTTAATTTTCCCTTTGATTCCGAATTGTTCAGGAACGTGTTCTTGAAAGGGAGTCGAGTGAATACACAAAGTATGAACCCTTTCCGGTAATAGAAGAGTCTCATTTCTTGCAATTCCAGATTTTTCGGAAATTTCTGATCAAGTTTTCTTACACATTTTCGGATCAGGAACTACATGCAATAATAATAATAATAATAATAATAATAATAATAATAATAATAATAATAATAATAATAATAATAATAATAAGGGATAGCAGTTGCTATTGAACAGGAGTGGACGTCTCGGACATACTCTGAGTCATGGGCCTTCTTGAGCTCAGGCGGCTGTAACTATACATGGGTTCGAACCCCACTGTCGCCAGCCTTGAAGATGTATTTCCGTTGTTTCCCATTTTCACCTTAGGCGAATGCTGGGGCTGTACCTTAATTAAGGCCACGGCCGCTTTCTTCCCACTCCTAGCCTTTTCCTATTCAATCGTAGCCATAAAACCTATTTGTGTCGGTGCTTCGTAAGGCCAATTAAAAATATATTATTATTTATTTTTATTGGGCTTATATGAATATCTCTAACCGGATTCAACAACTGATAACCAATTTCGGGTTGGACTTTTGAAGAGCGCTTTTTAGGATAACTTGACCAAGATTTTAATATTTTTGCCGTGCAGTTCGGTCGAAAGCTGGTGGCGGCCTTTGCTCCACCTTGCCCTTGATCAGACATATCATTGTTGTAAATAAGAAGCATTAGTTATATAATACTAACCTCGTGTCTTCCTGCTGAGAATTCTGGTCGCTTTCTCCCGCTCGTACACGCACAACACACGGCAGAGCCCAATACCACTCACCAGAGAGACAGAAGACGAATGAAGCTTCAGCCGATAGGTCTTCCCCTGTTTGAACTGCGCTAACACCAAGACGTCATCTACAGGCCGAGCGGGACATCAGTACTGAAGTACTGTGGTAGGAGAGTGGATTCCATCCAACTTTCCTCCTGCAGGCAAAAGTTGCGTGGTTCGATCCAGTCCATTATTACTACCGGGAATACATGTAGCCTATTTATTTAATTAATTAATTTGCCGATTTTGCTTGGCCATAAAGCCCTCTTTTACACTAAATCAAGGTTAATAATTATACATGAAATTAGGAGGGTCTACTAATTACAGTTACTAGGAAATAATTTTAAAATAACATATAATATGATAAATTTATTAGGCCTTTCGATGATAATAATAATAATGATAATAACTGAAACAATTTCACAGGTACCTTTTCTTTAAATACCTTGGAGAAAATTCTTCATTCGGGATTAGACAGTTTGGCCAATACAGATAGGGCCTCAAAACTTCAGAAGGCATTTAGACTGATATGGGATCACTAAAATAAACGACTAATATCACGCAATGCTAAACTGAAACATTACAACACAGTTATTCTACCGGGACCTCTATATGCATCAGAAATCTTAATGTTAGGAGGTCATTCTAAAATTTCAGGCATTGAAAAACAAAACGTAAAATTCTTAGGAAAATGTTCGGCTTCCGAACAAAATAATAATAATAATAATAATAATAATAATAATAATAATAATACTAATAATAATAATAATAATAATAATAATAATAATAATAATAATATTTGGATCAGAAGGCGAACTGCAGACCTCTATAGTTACACAGATAGTTTCATCAATACTGTACGGAGGAGATATTTGCAATTTTTGGACACATTTTTAGGATGCATAATACTGTAATAGACTCATAACATGGTTATTCAATGTAATAAATTCCCAAAACAGGAGATAAATTGGCTGGAGGAAACAAGAGGGAGCCTGAATGAACAGACCATCAGGGAAGACATCACGAAAAATTGCAAAGTCTTCAGGACTCAGTAAATAAACACACATTTGTGGTCAAAACTTGCAGCAGGACTGGTACAAAGTGGTCAAAAGAACGGAACAGGCAACACAGTGAGTTCACGAAGAGATTTCGGAAGAACAGGAAGGCGAAAGTCATCAAGACAATGAACAAGAGTAGTATAAGTCAGGGGTTCGAGCGCCACCTCCCCCTCAGGCTCTGGGGAGAGGCTTCCGCCGCATTGACTGCGATGACTAAGACTGCATGCTTAACCTCACATCCGCCATCTTGGCGAGGCTTAAACTTAATTTTTACGCGTAAGAGAGCAAGCCTAACTTCATGGAGGGGCCTAACTCCAGTTTTACAACCGGATGCCCTTCCTGACGCCTAAGAGAGCGAGCCTAACCTCATATCCACCATCCTGGAGGAACTTAACCTAACATTTTACGCGTAAGAGAGCAAGCCTAACCTCATGGAGGGACCTAGCCCCAGTTTTACTGCCGGATGCCCTTCCTGACGCCTAAGAGAGTGAGCTTAACTTTACAGACGTTATCTTGGAGGGGCTTAACCTTACTTTTTACGCACAAGACAGCAAGCCTAACTTCATGGAAGGACCTAACCTCAGTTTTACGGCCGGATGCTCTTCCTGACGCCTAAGAGAGTGACCTTAACTTTACAGACGCTATCTTAGAGGGGCTCAACCTTACTTTTTACACGCAAGGCAGCGAGCCTAACCTCATGGAGGGGCCTAACCTCAGTTCTACGGACGGATGCCCTTCCCTGCACCATCTTGAGTAGTAGGGCAATGGGTATTCTCGAGACGTTATTTTGAGCAGTAGGGCAATGGAGATTAGCATAAGGGAGTACACCTAACCGAATGGAGGAGCATAACCTCAGTTTTACGGCAAGATGCCCCTCCCGACGCCAGTTGCGCAAGTTGGCGGCTATCTAATTATACAAGATGGTGCTATATATAGGCTCTTATGAGACAGTTTAAGGGTGCTTGCGCAAGATGGCTGCTATACATAGGCTCTTATGAGTTGCCCTAGGGCGCTTTCGCAAGATGGCGGCCATCTAATTCTACAAGATGGCGGCTATACACAGCCCCTTATGAGACGGCTTAAGGGCGCTTGCGCAAGATGGCGGCCGCAAGATGGCTCTATACATAAGCTCTTATGAAACCCCTAGGGCGCTTGCGCAAGATGGTGGCTATCAAATTCTACAAGATGGCAGCTATACATAGGCTCTTATGAGACGGCTTAAGGGCGCTTGCGCAAGATGGCGGCCGCAAGATGGCTGCTATACATAGGCTCTTATGAGACTCCCTAGGGCGCTTGCGCAAGATAGTGGCTATCTAAATCTACAAGATGGCGGCTACACATAGGCTCTTATGAAACGGCTTAAGGGCGCTTGCGCAAGATGGCTGCTATACATAGGCTCTTATGAGACGGCTATAAGTGATTGCACAAGATGGCGACTACACATTGACTCTTATGGAGAAAGATGATGTCCATGGACGCTTGCGCAAGATGGCGGCTATACACAGGCTTATATGGAGAAAGCTAGTTTAGAGTCTACTGCGCAAGATGGCGGCTATATACAGGCTCTTATGAGGCTAACTCCTGGAACGTGGGTCAGAGGTTACTGTGCAAGATGGTGGCTGCTCTTAGGAGACGGCTTAAGGACGCTTGCGCAAGATGGCGGCTATACACAGGCTCTTATAGAGAAAGCTAGCCCAGGGACTACTGCACATGATGGCGGCTATACATAGGCTCTTATGGCCTCTTCCTCCTCCGAAGGGACACAGCCGCCTTCCTCCTCCTCATCTGTATAGCAAAAGGACAAAAGGGCTACTCTTCCTGGCAAAAGGGCTGTTTGGCAAAAAGAACACCTCCTCCTATCAAAAGGGCAAATGGGCAAAAATAACACTTCCTCCTCATCTGTATGGCAAAAGGGCTACTCTTCCTAGGAAAAGGGCTCTTCCTTATCTGTATGGCCAAAGAGCTTTTCTTCCTGGCAAAAAGGCTAAAGGGCTCCTCTTCCTCGCAAAAGGGCTCCTCCTCCTGGCAAAAGGACTCTTTCTTACAGTTACTGAGGTTAGCTCCATCCCTTCTCTTACAGACAGATGCTTTTCTGAATTGAACGTTACATTACAAACAAATACACTTACGTTATGTAGCGTTGTTCTCGTCCCATAAGTTTATCGATTGAGGAGAAAGCGGTAGGAGGAGGAGGAGGAGGCGGTAAGGAGAAGGTAATACTTTTTCAGCATACACAAATATTGTAGGATAAGCAAATGCTGTATTCGACAAGACAAAACAGGTTCAATCTAGTTACAGAATGCAATATTAAAAATATAGAATTGACATGCTGTATGTATGATAAAACATGTTGACAATTAAACAGAAAACTTTTATTGCTACTGTGCTATATGTATCTATTCGTCAAGACAAGTTACAATTAGCACACACTAGAATTGATTGTAGAACAAGACGAAACATGTTGGCTATTAGTGTTAATACAATCACACACTTATGCATTCAGCGCGCATAGAAATGCAAATGTTGTACATCTCCATCCGACATACTTCTTCTTAATCACTGCAGATAAAATGATTGCTACATAGCAGAGGATACTTTTGTCCTGAGGAGATGGATTTTGCGGGAACTGTCGAGAGAGAGAGAGAGAGAGCTATTACTCAATAATACCTACACGACGTAATTCTTGCTCTATTTCAAAAATATCTGCTGTATACTCTGTGCAACCAACATCTTGATAGGCTCTTAGCAGCTGCAAACGTTTTACGAGTACGTTGGGGTCTTTACAGTATCTTATGCCTATATAGGGTAACAGAGGCTTATTGTGAACTTTGAGCCTATATGCAGACAGTTGATGTGTAGGGACTTGTTCTGATGTAACACGTGCTTCAGCAGTAGCGTTTCCAGGTACAAACTTAACTTGTTTCGATAGCAATGAAGCGTTGAAAATTTCTTCTTCATCTTGCATCTCTTCTTGAGATGTTTGCACGGCGACAGAACGTGTAGTAGGCTTAGAAAATGAATTAAATCATGAAGCTCTAATGGCAATGAAACATTGAGATTTTCTTCTTCTTCTTCTTCTTCTTCTTCTTCTTCTTCTTCTTCTTCTTCTACTTTTCCTTAATATCATAATCATGATCTTGCTTCTCTTTACCTTGAAGTGTGTGCTCAGTAACAGAACTTGTAGCAGGCCTAGACAACAAGGGAGAATTAAAAATCTCTCGCAGAGGTGTACTTTTTAAAAATAAATCAGTGTTCGCTTGACTACGGTTGAGCTCTTTGTATTTTTTCTCAATGAAGCTGCATTACACGCGGCTTCGTGACGTTGAGCGTTGTATGCGTTCTTGAACTCTCTTCTATAACGTTTGCATTGAAAAAATTGTCCTACATGATATCTCATGACGTCTCTTGTGATAGCTTCGGGAAAATGCTTTTCCACGCTCTTTGCAAATATACCTAGAAATAGGTTTTTCCATGACGGACTTTATCTTCTGCTAACACATTCTTCTTTAAATCTACTAGACACTTGTTACTCTCTATTTCGATGATGCGAACAGCTTAACGATTAACAGTAAACTAACACAAAAGCATATAATCAAGGTGGCAATAGTAAGGTTTAGCCCCGTCAAGATGCTAGCACTGAAGTTTGCGAAGTTTTCCTGTTTAAAATTCCGCGCCTACGTGGTTAAAGATGCCAACTGTCAGGTGTTAAAAATGCACATGGATTTTAAATTCCGCGCTACGGCGGTGCATAAGATGGCAGCAATGAGGTTTAGCGCCGTGAAAATGGCAGCAGTGAGGTTAGCGATGCTGTATTGTCCTTAAAAGTGATGTTAGGGTCCGTCAAGATGACAGCTGTCAAAAAAGCACGTGGCTTTGTTTACAAACAAGAGCACGTGGTCGCGACGTCACGGTCACGTGGTATGCTGCATCAGCATGCGAAGTTCAAAATCCACGCCTACGTGGTTAGAACTCGTCAAAAGCACGAAGATTTTAAATTTCGCGCAAGCGCCCCTAGGCCGTCTCATAAGAGCCTATGTATAGCCGCCATCTTGTAGAATTAGATAGCCGCCATCTTGTGCAAGCGCCCTAGGGGTCTCATAAGAGTCTATGTATAGCATGCATCTTGCGCAAGCGCCCTTAAGCTGTCTCATAATAGCCTATGTATAGCCACCATTATGTAGAATTAGTTAGCCGCCATCTTGCGCAATTGGCGTCGGGAAGGGCATCTTGCAGTAAAACTGAGGTTAGGTTCCGCCATGCGGTTAGGTGTGCTCTCTTATGCTAATCTCCATTGCCCTACTACTCAAAATAACGTCTCGAGAATACCCATTGCCTTCCTACTCAAGATGGCGCCGGGAAGGGCATCCGGCCGTAAAACTGAGGTTAGGCCCCTCCATGAGGTTAGGCTCGCTGCCTTGCATGTAAAAAGTAAGGTTGAGCCCCTCCAAGATAGCGTCTGTAAAGTTAAGCTCACTCTCTTAGGCGTCAGGAAGGGCATCCGGCAGTAAAACTGAGGTTAGGTCCCTCCATGAGGTTAGGCTTGCTCTCTTACGCGTAAAATATTAGGTTTAGCCCCTCCAAGATGGCGGATATGAGGTTAGGCTTGCTCTCTTAGGCGTCAAGAAGGGCGTCCGGCTGTAAAACTGAGGTTGGGCCCCTCCATGAGGTTAGGCTTGCTGTCTTACGCATAAAAAGTAAGGTTAAGCCTCGCCACGATGGCGGATGTGAGGTTAAGCATGCAGTCTTAGCCATCGCAGTCAATGTGGCGGAGTCCTCTCCCGAGAGCCTGAGGGTGAGGTGGCGCTCGAACCCCTGACTTATACTACTAACAAGTTCCAACGCTATGAATGGGCATAACGAAATAATAATAATAATAATAATAATAATAATAATAATAATAATAATAACAATAATAACAATAATAATATTGGCTCATCAGTCCATATATTGGTTTGGTACAACTATCCATGCAACCCTATTCTGCGCTAACCTTTTCATGTCTACGCAACTATTACATCCTACATCTACCCTCATCTGCTTGTCATATTCATACCTTGGCCTACCTCTTACCGTTTTTACCACCTACACTTCCCTCAAAAACTACCTTAACAATTCCTGGTTGTTTTAAGAAACGTCCTTCTGGTCAAATTTCGCCAAATCGTTCCTCTCTCACTAATTCGATTCAGATTCTCTTCTTTTGTTATTCGATCTATGAACCCATCTCACCTTCAGCATTCTTCTGCAACACAACATTTCAAAACCGTCTATTCTCTTTCTTTCTGAGCTAGTTATCGTCCATGTATCACTTCCATACAATGCCACGCTCCACACGATAGTCTTCAGAAACATCTTTCTAATTGTTATATCAGTGTTCGAAGTGAGCAAATTTCTTTTCTTAAGAAAGGCCTTCCTTGCTTGTGCTAGTCTGCATTTTATGTCCTCCTTACTTCTGCCATCATTAGTTATCTTACAACCCAAGCAAAAATATTTATCTACTTCCTTTAAAACTTGATTTCCTAATCTAATATTTCCTGCATCACCTGCCTTCATTCGACTGCACTCCATTACTTTTGTTTTGGACATTTATTTTCGTCTTGTATTCCTTCTCCAAGACTGTGCCCATACCATTCAGTAATTTCTCCAGATTTTCTTCAGACTCAGATGAATAATATCATCGGAAAATCTCCGAGTTTTTATTTCCTCTCCTTGGATTGTGATTCCTCTTCCAAATGTCTCTTTGACTGCATTTATGTTCTATGTAAACGTTGAAAAGGAGAGAGGACATATTGCAGCCTCACTCCTTTCTGGATTGCTGCATATTTTTCATAGCCTTCGATTCTTATCATTGCAGACTGACTTTTGTACAGACTGTAGATAATTCTTCCTTCTCGGTATCCTATCCCGATCACCTTCAGAATCCCAAACAGCTTGGTCCAATCAACATTATATAATCCCTTTTCTAGATATACAAATGTCATGTACGTAGGTTTGCCTTTCTTAATTCGAACGTCTATAAGATCAGACGTAAAGACAGGATTGCTTCACGTGTTCCTACATTTCTACTGAAGCCAAACTGATATTTCCCCAACTCAGCTTCAACTTGACTTTCCATTCTTCTGCAAATAATGCGTGTTAAACTTTTGCAAGCGTGAGATACTGAAGTAATGGTGAAGTAGTTTTCACACCTGTCAGCACCTGCTCTGTTGGGAATAGGTAAAATAACAGTCTGTGTAAAATCGGATGACACTTCTCCTGTATGATACATCTTACACACTAAATGGAATAACTGCCCCATGCTGGTGGTCAGTAATTTTGAGGGTATGTCATTAAGTCCAGGTGCCTTGATCCTATTTGGGTCCCTCAGTTGAATTCTCTTTATTTATTTATTTATTTATTTATTTATTTATTTATTTATTTTGCTATTTGTTTTACGTCGCACCGACACAGATAGGTCCTATGGTAACGATGGGATAGGAAAGGGCTAGGAGTGGGAAGGAATCAGCCATGGCCTTGATTAAGGTAGAGCCCCAGCATTTGCCTGGTGTGAAAATGGGAAACCACGGAAAACCATCTTCAGGGCTGCCGACAGTGGGGCTCGAACCCACTATCTCCCGGATGCAAGCTCACAGCTGTGCGCCCCTGACCGCACGGCCAAATCGCCCGGTCAGTTGAATTCTGATCTCAAAATTTGATCTCTCATTTCATCAGCATCAGCAGCCTCTTTTTGTTCCAGAACCTTATCATCTACTTCTTTCCCCTGATAATTGTCTAATATGTTCCTGTCATTTTTCTTCATAGTCTTTTTCCCCTAGAAGTGGTTTTCCATCTGAGCTCTTAATATTCATACACACAGTTTTCCTTTTTCTAAAGGTTTCTTTGATTTTCCTGTGTGCAGAATCAACCTTTCCTACAAACATAAAACGTTCAACATTCGTGTACTTCTCTTTGGGATATTCTTCCTAAGCTAACGTGCACTTTCTATTTACTTCATTCTTTAATCGTCTGCATTCTTTTCTGCCCACCTCATTCCTTGCATTCTTGTATTTTCACCGCTTATCAGTAAGGTCTAATATTTTTATTTTATTTTTACATGTTGCTTTACGTCGCACCGACACAGATGGCGACGTTAAGCCAGAAATGGGCTAGGAGTGGCGAAGGAAGCGGCCATGGCCTTAATTTAGGTACAGCCCCAGCATTTGCCTGGTGTGAAAATGGGAAACCATTCAAAACCATCTCCAGGGCTGCCGACAATGGGGTTTGAACCCATTATCTCCCGGATACTGGATGCTGGCCGCACTTAAGCGACTGCAGCTATGGAGCTCGGTGGTCTAATATCTCCCGAGTTATCCACTTACATTCTTCAACAGTCCTACTGTCCGACTCGTTGGCTGAATGGTCAGCGTACTGGTCTTCGGTTCAGAGGGTCCCGGGTTGGGGATTTTAACCCTCATTGGTTAATTTCAATGGCTCGGGGGTTGGGTGTTTGTGCCGTCCCCAACATCCCTGCAACTCACACACCACACATAACACTATCCTGCACCACAATGACACGCAGTTACACATGGCAGATGTCGCCCACCCTCAACGGAGGGCTGCACTCAGCTATAAACAGCCACACGAAATCAAATTAAAACAGTTCTACTGATCACATTCTTCACGAATGTCCACTCTTCATCTATTGTGTTTCCCTCAGTCTTTTCATTTAATCCTTGTACAACATGTTCGTTGAAATAATCCCTCACACTCTTTTCTTTCCTCGTCCCAGTCCGAATTCTCCTATGGCAATATCTTCTTTTCCTCGGCCTACCACTGCATTCCAGTCTCCCATCATAAATAGATTCTCGTTTCCTTTTCATATTCTATTAAATATTCTATCTCTTCATGTATTTCTTTTATCATCATCTGCTGAACTAGTAGGCCTATATAGACCTGCACTGTTGTGGTGGGCATTGAATTGGTGTCTATCTTCTTTTTTATATTTTTACCCTCCAAACTCGGTTTTTCCCTCGGACTCAGCAAGCGATCCCACCTTATCGCCTCAAGGGCAGTAGCCTGGAGCTTCAGACTCTGGGTCGAGGGATACAACTGGGGAGGATGACCAGTACCTCGCCCAGGTGGCCTCACCTGCTATGCTGAAAAGGGGCCTTGCGGGGGTTGGGAAGATTGGAAGGGATAGACAATGAAGAGGGAAGGAAACGGCCGTGGCCTTAAGTTAGGTACCATCCCGGTACTTGCCTGGAGGAGAAGTGAGAAACCAAGGAAAACCACTTCCAGAATGGCTGAGGTGGGGGTCGAACCCACCTCTACTCAGTTGACCTTCCGAGGCTGAGTGGACCCCGTTCCAGCCCTCGTACCCACTTTTCAAATTTCGTGGCTGAGCCGGAAATTGAACCCGGGCCTCCAGGGGTGGCAGCTAATCACACTAACCACTACACCACAGAGGCGGACGGTGTCTATCTTGACAACAATAATTCGTCCACTATGCTGGTCGTAATAGCTTATCTCCTGCCCTTTTTTTCTTATTCATTATTAAACCATCTCCTGCATTTCCCAAGTGTGATGTTGTGTTGATAATTCTGTAGCTGACTGACCAAAAATCCTGCTCTTCCTATCAACATACTTCACTTATACCAACTGCAACTAATTTTAGTCAATCCATTTCCCTTTTCAGATTCTCTAACCTACCACAAAGATTCAAACTTTCAACATTCCACGCTCCGACTCGCAGAATTTCAGTATTCATCTTCCAGATGATCGCCCGTTGCCGTGTACTCCTCACCCGGAGATCCTAATGGGAGATTATTTTACCTCCGGAATATTTTACGCGGGAGGAAGCCATCTTCAGTATATCATTCATACAGAGAGAGCTGCATGTCCTCGGGAGTTGGTTACGGGTGCAGTTTCCTGTTGCTTTCAGCCGTTTAGCAGTATCAACACAGCTAAGCCATGCTAAATATTATTACAACGTTATACCACTGTATCAACCAGACTGCCGTCCTTATACTAATAATTATGATTTAAAAATCCACAGCATGTTTCTAGTCAATCGAGCGGGTCAGGAATGGAATGAATGAAGCCCTTATCTACCGACGAGGACAGGAATTGTGCCGGCTGCCGAAACCTGTCGCATTGCTCGGGGCAATTATTAATAAATGACAGATAAAATGAAATGATATTGGAGAGTGTTGCTGGAATTGAAGATGACAGAGAAAACCGGAGTACCCAGAGAAAAACCTGTCCCCCCTCCGCTTTGTCCAGCACAAATCTCTTATGGAATGCCGGGATTTAAATCGTGGAACCCAGCGGCGCTGCCGCCTGAGCAATAATAATAATAATAATAATAATAATAATAATAATAATAATAATAATAATAATAATAATAATAATAACAATAATAATAATAATAATAATAATTTCTCTCCTGTGAACTATGTGACTGCCGCGGTGGACAGGCTAGTGCGTACCAATGAAACAGATAGTCGAGCCTACCACAACGATTCAAACTTCCAACATTTCCCGCTCCGACTCGCTGAATGTCAGTATTCTTCCTGATGATTGCCCGCTGCCGTGTAGTCCGCCCCCGGAGATCCTAATGGGAGACTATTTAACCTCCGGAATATTTTACCCTGGAGGAAGCCATCTTCAGTATATCATTCATACAGAGAGAGCTGCATGTCCTCGGGAGTTAGTTACGGCTGTTGTGTTCTGTTGATTTCAGCCGTCTTCAGGCAGCCCTGAAGATGGTTTTCCGTGGTTTCCCATTTTCACACCAGGCAAATGCTGGGGCTGTACCTTAATTAAGGCTACGGCCGCTTCCTCCCAACTCCTAGGCCTTTCCTATCCCATCGTCGCCATAAGACCTATCTGTGTCGGTGCGACGTAAAGCCCCTAGCGTAAGTAAGTAAGATTTCAGCCGTGTAGCAGTATCAACACAGCTAAGTCATGCTAAATATTATTACAAGGTCATAACAGTGAATCATCCAGTCCGGCTCCATGGCTAAATGGTTAGCGTGTTGGCCTTTGGTGACAGGGGTCCCGGGTTCGATTTCCGGCAGGGTCGGGAATTTTAACCATTATTGGTTAATTTCGCTGGCACGGGGGCTGGGTGTATGTGTTGTCTTCATCATCATTTCATCCTCATCACGGGCATTAAATCAAAAGACCTACACCTGGCGAGCCAAAAATGTCCTCGGACACTCCAGTACCAAAAGCCATACGACATTTCATTTCAGTGAATCATCCAGACGGCCGTCCTTAATCTCTATATATACAGGATGAAGCGTAATTCGCGCACTCGGGCATCGCAGCGCGACTCCTCACATGCCAGCAATAAAAAAAATGTCTCTTACAAAATTTCATCTTGCGAGTATATCCGGCAGAAAAACGACGTTGAAGATTAGCAATCTGGCAACACTGTAACCACATGTAGGGTAACTACCTCTATCAGCAGACATTACTCGTATTGCACAGTTGGTGCATTGGATAGAGTTTTGGGTTAGCATGGAGGAGGTCGAGTGGTCGATCCTGGGTTGAGGCGTATGTTTTTTATTTCGTAAATGTAGTCCAGGTGGTATGGTATCTTGGCATCTTAATCGTCAACAGCGATTGCAGTGGGTCCTCTAGAAACCATTTGCACTTACATACTACGATCCTAGAAAAGGACGAACAATCGTTTTCATTGGTCAGCTTTGAAAGGCGCCCTTTCCACGTCGTGGGCGTGAATTTATTCGCACCACTTCATCTACTAGATGTGAAACCTGTTTTCTTTGTACCCTCCTCCAATGGTTCCATAGATTAGTACCAACTATTATTCTTGCCTCGTTCAGGTTCATTACATTTCGTTAGGGCCTTACGTTACCAGTAGGCCTAGCAACGTGCTCTGCGAATAATGTCCAAACTCGGTTACAATTTGTATGTGTTATCACCATGGTCCCAATAATTCTGCCTTTCAACATTGCGTGTCGCGTCTGGTAACCGCATGCTGTTTAGTACGTATCTCAATGTATTATTATTATTATTATTATTATTATTATTATTATTATGTTGTAAATGTAGGATACATGAGACCTCAGAAACGGTGTCTTACTGTATCACAGTAGGTAATGTCAGATGGAAATTAGCAAAAAAAAAAAAAAAAAAAAAAAAAAAAAAAAAAAAAAAATGCGCCTCAACCCAGGATCGAACCATCGACCTCCTGCATGCCAACCAAAAACTCTACCCACTGCACCAACTGTACAGCACGACGTGGACGTGCTGACAACGGTAGTTACCCTACATATGGTTACAGTGTTGCCAGATTGCTACTCTTTAACGTCCGTTTTCTACCGGATATACTCGCAAGACGAAATTTTGTAAGAGACATTTTTTTATTGCTGGCATGTGAGGAGTCGCGCTGCGACGCCCGAGCGCGCGAATTACGCTTCACCCTGTATAAACAAGTCGGTCTGGAGCGATGTACACTGACTGACAGTGACAATGCAACACCAAGGAGGAGTGGTTCGAAAGGGATGAAAGTTGGGGAAAAAACAGAGACGGCACGGATGAATAATTGATGTTTATTTCAAACCGATATCCAGGTTACACAATGCGCACGGCATCGACTCAGTAGGATGTAGGACCACCGCGAGCGGCGATGCACGCAGAAACACGTCGAGGTACAGAGTCAATAAGAGTGCGGATGGTGTCCTGAGGGATGGTTCTCCATTCTCTGTCAACCATTTGCCACAGTTGGTCGTCCGTACGAGGCTGGGGCAGAGTTTGCAAACGGCGTCCAATGAGATCCCACACGTGTTCGATTGGTGAGAGATCCGGAGAGTACGCTGGCCACGGAAGCATCTGTACACCTCGTAGAGCCTGTTGGGAGATGCGAGCAGTGTGTGGGCGGGCATTATCCTGCTGAAACAGAGCATTGGGCAGCCCCTGAAGGTACGGGAGTGCCACCGGCCGCAGCACATGCTGCACGTAGCGGTGGGCATTTAACGTGCCTTGAATACGCACTAGAGGTGACGTGGAATCATACGCAATAGCGCCCCAAACCATGATGCCGCGTTGTCTAGCGGTAGGGCGCTCCACAGTTACTGCCGGATTTGACCTTTCTCCACGCCGACGCCACACTCGTCTGCGGTGACTATCACTGACAGAACAGAAGCGTGACTCATCGGAGAACACGACGTTCCGCCATTCCCTCATCCAAGTCGCTCTAGGCCGGCACCATGCCAGGCGTGCACGTCTATGCTGTGGAGTCAATGGTAGTCTTCTGAGCGGACGCCGGGAGTGCAGGCCTCCTTCAACCAATCGACGGGAAATTGTTCTGGTCGATATTGGAACAGCCAGGGTGTCTTGCACATGCTGAAGAATGGCGGTTGACGTGGCGTGCGGGGCTGCCACCACTTGGCGGCGGATGCGCCGATCCTCGCGTGCTGACGTCACTCGGGCTGCGCCTGGACCCCTCGCACGTGCCACATGTCCCTGCGCCAACCATCTTCGCCACAGGCGCTGCACCGTGGACACATCCCTATGGGTATCGGCTGCGATTTGACGAAGCGACCAACCTGCCCTTCTCAGCCCGATCACCATACCCCTCGTAAAGTCGTCTGTCTGCTGGAAATGCCTCCGTTGACGGCGGCCTGGCATTCTTAGCTATACACGTGTCCTGTGGCACACGACAACACGTTCTACAATGACTGTCGGCTGAGAAATCACGGTACGTAGTGGGCCATTCGCCAACGCCGTGTCCCATTTATCGTTCGCTACGTGCGCAGCACAGCGGCGCATTTCGCATCATGAGCATACCTCAGTGACGTCAGTCTACCCTGCAATTGGCATAAAGTTCTGACCACTCCTTCTTGGTGTTGCATTTGCTCTGTCAGTCAGTGTATTTCATTAGTAGTTAAATATCATATTGTCATTTCACGGTAATTTTTGTTGCTACATCGAGTGATCTCCGTTAGTGAAGTGGTTAGTCACTGTCGTTTTACCGCTGAAGGCGGTTTTCATTCCTGGTCGATTCATAAGTAGTGTTTGCTGGTCAAAGCAGAAGTTTTGTAGTCGAGTGATCAGAATACTGGCCTTGAGTTCGATTTCCGAATGATCATAGCCGCGAATGGAAATTCCTCTTTCTCGGGGAGTGGATGTTAGGTTATCTGTCGTAGTTCATCCCTCTTAATCTGCATACATAATAACATCACATATGCAAACACATATGAATACATATGATAGCACAATAAGGCTAAAAGCTCCAGTGTTATGTCAACTATTTTTAAATTGTAGGCGAGGCATGTTTTCCGGTTTCATTCTGCCCATACACTCCACTACTAGCTAGTTCCAGCCAGTTCACCACTGCTCTCTAAGGAAAGGCATACTGATAATGCTTGTTGTTTAAAGGGGCCTAACATCGGCCCCTAATGGTACGAAATGAGACGAAATAGAATGACAAATTAAAAGTCCAAAATCCTCCATTGACCATAATTCAAAACGTGAGGACGAAGAATGAATGGATGGATATGAATTTAAAACAATCAGTGGATCCGACCCGCAATGCCTCACATTCACAGAAACTGACATGAAACAATAGTATTACCGACCAAGGGACTGCGTCTATAGCATAATACTGAATCGATGATGCTTTTAGTCTAAAGGGGTCCAAAATCCAAGTCATTGGCCCCTCATAATGGTACTTATCATTAGGAAAGCAGAACCATGCTATTTGTCATGTTGCAGTACTAACTAAAAGTACCGTAGACTCGCAGTATTCCACACATTATGGTACTACTCACAGGTAATGAAATTCGTACATGGAATACAGACCTATGGTGTTTCGCACATTGCGGCGCCATTTACAGGCAACGCAAACCGATGGTGTTCATCACATAGTGGGTACTAATCATAGGCAAGCCAGAACCAAGGTGTTGCTCCTAAAGTGATACTAATCACAGGTACTGTAGAAGCTGGCAATGCACTCTATTGCTATTTATCACAAACTTATTTAGTACCTAACACAGTGGTACTACGCGCAAGTAAAAGCGACCCATAGTGTTTCCCGCGTGGTGGTACTAATCACAAGTATTAACATGGTTCTAATACAATCATCCCTTGGTCGCCGCTTTTAGTTGCCTCTTACGAAAGGCAGGGGAAACCGTGGGTGTATTCTTCGTCTGCGTCTCCCACTGACGGGGGAGAAAGGCATACTGATCTAAGAGAATAGGTGCCTTAAAAAGTGGCATACAAATTGTTTATTCTAATTGTTGTCGTTACGTCGTCGTTATTCATTGTAATAATATACGGCTTTGTACTATGAAATGTACTATGTAACTTTCCTTATCAGGAAACGAGGGGCCCCATTTTCAATTATTGTGGAGAGGGCCCCGAGCTTCTTAGCACCACTTCCATTTCATCTTCTCCCCATATTACTATGTCGTCTGCAAAGAGTAAGGCCTTTCTCTTTGCTTCCCATTTGTTGTTGTACATTCTTGTGGATTTCACCCATGATGTGATGAGGAGTAGATGGGATAATGAACTTCCTTGTCCAAAGTCCTGTTTTTACATTGAACTTTTTTATTTGTCCTATCTTCTCACTACTTACATACTTTTCATACATCGCTTTGATCATATGTACTTCTGCTCTGCCTACCTTCTCTCTTTATCAATGCATCCCAGACCAGTTGCCATGGTACACCATCATATGCCTTCTCAATATCTATAAATGTCATCACTAAATCCTTCCTGAAGTCCCATCTTTTCTCCATCATGTTCCTTAAATCAATCACCTCAGGTTCAATGGTCCCTCGTGCTCACTTAGAAATCAGATTGAAAATCGCCCTCTATTCAAGTAAGCCACCCGGTTGGAACTACGGTGCACCGCTATGAAATAAGTGCCATAAATAGAACAGCAGGCAGAATTTTCAGGTACAGTTGTCACTGATGCATTCAAAATAATTGTATTCAATCAATAATTAAGTCAGAACAAAAATTTTGTGTGGTAAATCTCGAAACTTTCATATATATGTAGAGGAACTTCACACGTTTTGGGGTCTCAGTACATTCATCTTTGCTCCAATAAAACTGGATGTGAGGCTTACGAACCTGGGGTATCAGAATGCAGAGGGCAAAGGAGGCATTAATTTCCTCAATAGTGTCAAACCACTTGCCATTGCCTGTTCCTTCTTTCGTATCTGGGTGTAATCATTGCTCCGCAGCACAAATATTTATTTCCTGCGCAATGTGGGAAAACAACGGATACATAAACTCAAAAAATACAGACAACTCCGATATAGAATTATCTAAATATTTGTCTCTCAGTTCTCCTGACACACCTGGAAAGCTTGTAAAGTGAATACCGATACTAACCCACACCCAGTCACTATGTTTTGCTTTCGCACCCGGGGCTTTAGGTATGATTTCACAGTCATTCGTATCAGATGAACTGAAAATATCTTCTTCAGAATTATCATAATTGCCATCACTGTCCTCCAAATTACTGTTTGAAAACCTTTTAATTAACTCAGCAATAGCATTTCTGTCAATGGCCTTACTAAGCACAGAGCCATGGTTAGGAGACTGACAGACACCTGATGAAATATTTGTGCTTTCAGTCTACAATTGGACAACAATTGTCGCGCCGACACAGATAGGTCTTATGGCGACGATGGGATAGGAAAGGCCTAGGAGTTGGAAGGAAGCGGCCGTGGCCTTAATTAAGGTACAGCCCCAGCATTTGCCTGGTGTGAAAATGGGAAACCACGGAAAACCATTTTCAGGGCTGCCGATAGTGGGATTCGAACCTACTATCTCCCGGATGCAAGCTCACAGCCGCGCGCCTCTACGCGCACGGCCAACTCGCCCGGTGACAACAAAATTATGGTACAATTTCTTAGAAGGAAAGCTGTAGACAAGCCACATTCCTGTTCTATTCATAGAAGTTTGCAAAAAAGGGAAACCCTAGCAGGGGTGGTCAATGTAAGAACTAGAACATACATTATGATTCAGCGCGGTGCGTGAATATCTCTTCATTTGAGTTGAACGCCTATTTAGCCTGAGTAGCCAACGCTCGTGTGAACGTCATGTCAAATCAGTCGAGTGGGTTAATGCAAATTTTAGATCAAAAGTTGATCTATCTCTTCTAAATTCATATTTTTCTTCCTCTATTTCCTTTTCTAAACCCACCAACCTGGGTCCAATGTTTGGGAAGCCAGGCTCTGCCTGTCACAAGTCAGGACAAAGGGCGAGTGATACAGGAGTAACACCTGTTTAAAAAACCTTGGTCCAGCTGACCCGGCTGGTAGTCACATGTAAGGGTCCCTTGCCAGGGTTACGGTGAAGACCTCAACGGCAGTGAAGGCAGAGAAGAGGGACTTCATAACGGTGGAACTGACGGAGAGGCAACCCTCCTATTCGGGGAAAATAGAACAGGAACTGCTGCCTTGCAGTTAGATGTGGGAACTTCAAAGGCTAAGGGCAGAAACCCCGACAGAAAATCAGTAGGCCTGGCTACTTAGAAGGCAGCCCCTTCACCAGGCTTTGTGTGCTGAAGGCCAATAACCTACACGCCCGAGATTAACCTATTGTAGAAACATCAATGAATAGAAGCCGGATGGATAAAATGGATTTGATGGTGTAGAACAGAGTCCGGTGGCGGAAGTTCATTGATGCCCTATGCTCCACTTAGGAGATACAGGAAGTAAGTCAAGTAAGTCATTTCCTTTTCTACTTTCATCCTCATTCCTCCCTCTAATATCCTCTCTAAGCTCTTTGCTACATGTGAAATGAGGGCGATTCCCTTATAGTTGCTACATTCTTTCTTATCACCCTTCTTGAATGCTGCGATTATCAGATCCTTCTTCTGGTACTTCTTTTTCCTTCCACATCACCCGAAATAGTCTATATATCCAATGTAACTCTACTGGTCCTGTTACCTTTTGTCATCTCGGTAGCCACCTCATCCACACCTGATGCTTTGACACTTTTCATCTTCTTTATAGCTCTTATTTCCAACATTATCATATCTTCATTTTGGTTTTCTTCATGTTCTGACTCTTTCTTCAGTTTGTTGAATTGGATATTAAGTAGTTTAGCAAAATACTCCTCCCTTCACTGGAGAACATCCTCTTTGTGTCAAAATTTGTCCTGTATCTGTCCTTACAAATTTTGTTATCTTCCCTCCTGTTTACTTTGCTTCTAACCAATCCATACAATACCTTCTTACTTCCCTTAACATTCTCACAAGGTTTCTGTGAAGTTTTCCCAACACTTCTGTTTCTCTTCCTGACATGCTTTCTATGTCTCATTACACTTTTGCCTACTCTCCACATTTCTGTCTCCTATCCAGCCTCTCCAGGCTTTTTGTTTTTCTTTTACTGCATCCCTTGCTTTGTTATTCCACCAAGGTGTCACCTTTTCCTTCTTTTTCCCTGATACTTTACCACATGTATCTTCTGCACATTTCACCACTGCTTGTTTGAACTTGACCTATTCCTCTTCAACACTGCTAATCTCATCTTAAGGAATTTTTCAGTTCTTCTTGGAACTTCTGTTGTGCTCTTTTTTCCTTTCATTTCCATACCTTTATTTTTCTTTCTCTTGTCTCTTTTAATAGAACTATTTTACTAAGTTTTAATTTAGCTATTACAATTTTATGGTCTCCTTCAAAACCTTCTCTTGGCATAGGTCTCACAACTTCAAACTGTCTGCATTTCTCTCTCTCTCTCTCTCTCTCTCAACTAAAATGAGATCAATCATTGTTTTTGTTCTCCCTTGTCCCCATCCATATCTAGTTATTTTTTGGCTGTTCTTTCTGAAGCATGTGCTGTATTGCCTAAAATTAATTCATTCCTCTCAAAAAAGTCTAGTAGTAGCTCTCCTTCTGATTTTTTATTTCCATGACTGAAAGGACTAATTATTTCTTCTTTACCTTGCCTCGCTGCTCCTATGTCTTCCATTATCACCACTTCTTTATCTTCAATGCACCTCTCCAGTTCCTCCAAGAACTCCACTAGACTCTCTAAGGTGCATGTGCTTTGATAAAATCTTACATTCTACTCTCCAAACAAAGTCTGATTTTCATGATTCTATCATTTACCTGGTAAATCTTCTCCATGTACTGTACCAGCTCTTCCCTCACAATAAAACCTACTCCACTGTTGCAGTTTGCACCTCCTCTCCAAAACCACTGAAACCCCTTCCTAAATCTCTTCTGTCCCTTTCCTTTCTACGTGGTTTTACTCAACCCCAACAATGCAATGTCCTTTCTCCATGTATTTTCTTAGTTCTTCTGTGTTGCCATTAAGGGTAAAGACATTTATGGTTGCAATTTTTGCCGCTGTTTGCCCACTTTTACAGTTCCCCCAGGACGAGAACACCAAGAACTGCATGTCACTTTTGGGGAATGCTCTAACTGTTTCCAAGGCTTCAACTCACTCTCAATCATTTTATAGGCTTTTAGTACGATAGGCTCGCCAACCCAAAGACATTTTATACCTACTGCCAGGATTGTTTCAGGCCAGCCCTAACAAGGGAAAACATATGCTTTTTGCAGCTGCCCCTAACAGTGAGTGCAGATGTTGCTAGATGGACTTTTGTGGTATTATCTCCACCAAGGGACCACAGAGCCTCATCTGCCCGAAGCCATTGGCCTCTTTAGATTGTACTCTTATTTATCCCCAAGTCCAGGTTTGCTTCTTCCATCATCTCCATCGAACCAAAGTCCACCTTCTCTGCTGTAGATGCCATTGAGGTCTTCACTTGTCACCCTTACCAGTCACACCGGGTCAGTCTGCTCTGTGACTCATATAGGCAACATCCCTGTTAATAGCAATTCCACCTCCACTCAGACCGTCAGTGACGCTGTAGACTAACTAAGGCGCCGGCCTACGCCAGCCGCCACATCTCAAACCCCCACCCCACCCTCTACCAGCCAGGCCGGGCACCACTGCCGCAGCAACGGGCTCCCGGGAAATGCCGTAACATCTCTACTGTCTACTTCAGGGATGTTAAGGCCATAAATCAGCTGATTTACTTGTTTCACGAGAACCAGATTGTCTACAGCATGAAGATTCTCTTCAACGGAGTCAGAGTCCAAACCAACACCAACAAAAATTTTGAGACGCTGAAGAGTCTCATTTAACACTTTAAAGAGCAATTTCACACCCGCCCTCTTTACGATAGGAAATTCAGGAAAGTTGAAATCCGTGGTGCTCGCATCTCTCAAGATCTGGAAGCCATCCATACTAAGGTCAGGTCAGGTCAGGTGTCGGTGAGAAATCGGTACGCTACTGCAGGTAGAACAATGGAGGGAAGATGAGGAACAGGGAACTGTTGCTGAGAAGTGTGGAAATAGGAGGAAGAGAAAAGGTAGGAAAGGGAAATGTAGAGTAGTGGATAGGAAAAGACAGGTGGAAGAGGATCATGGGAGGGAGAAAAGGGAGGAGGAAGTAGCTTCTGCAGCTGCCAGGAAAGATAGGGCTGTGTTAGCTTCTTGAGGTGTGGTGGTGGCTGTATGGAGTGACAGAAAATTTGTGCTTGTGAGACCACACGGAGTGGAAAAGCGAACGGCTGGCTGTCGCTCAGGTGGCCTATTGGCGTTTTCTGCTTGGGCAAAGGAAACTTTTCCCAGAGTTGGGCGGATCGTACTGGGGTTGGGTCTTACAGTGCCCTTCTTTGATGAGGAGAGGCAGTTCTGCTGATTTTGGAGCAGGTGGAAGTACATGGTAAAGTCCTGGTAGCTTGGCTGTATGCTTTCGCCCCCAAGTTAGCACACCAGGGTTTCTTAGTACTAATCTCTCTTCATTGGGCAGTCTTGGGAGCTGTGTGCCTCACCACAAATGATGCACTTTGTAACGATCACTCACCTATTTTCGGTTACCGTCATCTGGAACTCCATCTATGTTCATATACTCGCCGCTACTTCTAACCGGCCTTGGACTTTCTCTGCTGCCTCGCCGTGCATCCGTCCTGGTGAACTGCTGACTACACACTGAGTCTCCTCTGGGTTACGTCATCCGCTACGTCAGTGTCCGATATTTCTCGACATTTTGTGTACTTTTTTCCGGAACTTTCTGCAGCGGTATAAAGGCTTCCCCCACATACTCGGTCTTCAGTCCAGCACTGATTCCGAGTGTGGTTGGAGGGTCGTCTGAGGACTTCCCAGTATTTGCTGGGAAGCTCCACTTCTTTTATTTGCTGTATTGGGTGAGCAACAGAGTATTTATTTTATAATTACCACTATTATTCTTCTCCTATGGATTTTGGAGTTATCTTCATTGCTGTGGCCGGTTTTCTTTTAAGCCTGATATGAGTGATATTTTTCCTTAACAAATGAACATCGAGTAATATGCAATTTCAAGAGTTAGTGAGTGATTGAACTTGTGGCCTGGACGGTACAACTTATCACATAAAACTGTTCCTGCATTTGGCAATGTTTATACTCAGGCGACTCCTATTATTGTGATCCCCGTCCTTGGTCCTTCCCGTGCCTTTCTTCTCCCTTTGTTTACCTTTTTGGAAATCTGTGTCCATATTCTCCGAGGCTTATAGGTTACCATGTTCATTTGATTAGTCACATATTATAACTTGTAAATGGTCTAGGGATTCTATTCTAATGTACGTCATTCACGATGAGTGTTTTCTTTTGTGTGTCAGGTTATAAAATTTTGAGTTGTAAAATTTAAAATTGATTTCCTTGTAGAAACAATATACTGTTTTGATTAACCTTTTTTTTCTTCTTCTTATTACATCCACTAACCTCCAATTTGTCCCAGCTCTTTTCTCCTTGAACGTCTTGTCAAAAGAATCTTAATCAACCAATACGTTGTTGCTATAAATCGTCACAAAATGGTAGCAGAGTAACTCACCCGATTTATTTACTGTTATCTTTTTTCAATTTTTCTCCTTTTTTACTCTTTGTTACTGTGCTCTTTTTTTCAACATGGCAACTTTTTCCAATAATTTTCCATTAAATTCTAATGTACCTCTCAATCTGAACATTCATGTCGAGAATGTATCTGACATTGAAGATATTGTGTTAGTCGGAAGTGGTGCCAATGAATGGGGCGAGGAACATCGGTAGCTTTCTTTTACTGTGGGTAAGAGATGAACTGTGCCACGGCTGCAATCTCAAAGCCCTTGGCTACCAGCTTGGCATGGATAGCTTCCAGGTGTTCAATCGTAAGATTAACTGGACTTCCTACCGCACCAGAATATCCTCCAAACGAAATGACAATTCTAGGGGGCAAAGCCTGTTGGAGATTGGCAGGCTAGCAGAGTAGATTTCATCAGCTGTCATTAGAGTTCGAGGAATTGTTAGCTATAAGATGTTATGTTACAGTATTCAAAATAATTTTGTTCATTTGAGCAAGTATTGGAATCAAATTGAAATATAGAACTCTGATTCAATTAATAAGTTTACATACTGACTCATAATTGAAAAATAATGTGACAAAATTTCCTGTTTTGTAGATTATCCACTTCTTATGTTAGAAATTTCACAGTCCATTTTTAAAAATAACAGATGTATGCCAAGAGCCACAGGCCATTAAGAATGCTCAAAAGGGACTAGCTGTTCCTTGAATTGAACAGGATCTGGTCCTCAGATACTGCATCAAGAATTTGGAATGCCTGGAACTATTGCTGCAGGAAGCTTTGGTGATGGTGTCTAAGGTTAAATCATCCACCAGCACTGTAAAAGGGCTTCAAGAGAAAAGGATCATAGAAAAGTTCGACCTGGTGCTTGAGAAAAATCTGGTTAGGAGACTTAACTTTCTTCACTGAGCAAGCAGCTACAAGGTGATTACATGGAAATAAAAGTTAAATTTAATTTGATTCCATTTTTTAAATACAGTGCTGTGACCACCTGTGATGTGTAGAGAAGTTTTTCGATATTTAAGTACCGTATGTGTTTTCAGATTCGATGGATCCAAGCTATCTTGGAAGAGATGATTGTTGCTCAGTGCTACAATAATGCTAAGTCCATGAACTGGTAGGTTGTACGTCAAAAGTTTTGAAATGTGATCTAGTAATTGCTGTATTTATTTTGATTAATGAAATAAAAATAAAATAATTTCAAAATCAGGCTTGTAAATAGTTCTTCTATAAATCATTACACTTATAATCTTTTGGGGTTCCCTATGAGAATCAACATCTACATCATCTGATGGCCAAGCAGGCATCACTTTTTTGGTGATGAGACAAAGTCTCTCTGAGTGCATTGGCAGTGCCGGTGGTTTGAAGTAGCCTACGCAGTGGCCTCCACGGTATGCATTAGCCATATTACATGTTATAAACCTCACTATTGGTCCTATTGAAAATTTACAGTTCAAAAATAAATAAAGATGTTCACTAATCCACCTGAGATGTATTAGCCATGCGTCTTGGTGGATGTGCTATGTACCAACTGATGAGCCGAACACAGCACATGGGGGGCAAAACGCTGGCAACTAGGAATGAGTTAGGTGGAAAATTTATAATGTCCAATAACAGACCATTTATGTTGGTATTATAAATTTACTCATTTGGACAAATATTTCAGGTTCCCTATGGGAATCAACATCTATATCAAGAGATGTTTCATCCATCCACTAATTTTTATCACTTAGAATTTCTCCAACACTTTGTCTGCTTATGGTTTTCTTCCACATCAGTTAAAAATGGTTTGTAATGTTCTGCTGACTAGCAGGTGGATACTGTTTTTTTATAAGCACACACTTCTTGCTTCTCTCTTATACTTAATGTCATTCATTTATTCATTGTACAAGCTTGTGCACACAGGAGAGATACACTACACAGACAGGACTGAAGTTCTTAACAGATCAAGGTGAGCTACTGCCAAGCTCTTTACCCTCAAACTGTGTTGCCCAGAGTACCAAAAGCCATTCTCAGGAACAGTCCACAGTGGTACAGTAAATCCCTTATGCTACACCAATCGAGATAATGGGTTACTAATGAGGGTCAGTAGCATCCAGCCTGTTCACATTCCTAAAGGATTAGGTAAGAGCCATGTTTCCATTTGAAGATAAAACTTCTAGGTTTCTATTGATAATTTTAAATAAATACTAAGCAGTGTATCAAATACACTTTTAACACTGTACAACAATTCTGCACCTGTGCTACCAATGACAGATGGTGGCAGTGGCATTATATCAAGGTAGTTAATATGCTACTTTGATCAAGAATATCTGTTCGTTGCTTATCGTGGGCGATAACTGAGGGTGGTAGTATATTATGATATATAGGGAGTTGACTGAATGAATAAACAGGGTTCTTTCAAGCGCAATCTTCAATGTCTCATGATGCCATGGCCTGCAATATGGGGAGAAACTTAAATGTCTTCAACCAACTATGGTCCTGAGTGTGCTAAATCAAATCACTTAAAAACAGCAATATAACCATTTTGTTCTACTTAAAAGTTTCTGTTCAAATTATCTATATCATTTGTGACACTGTTTTCAATAAGGTGGTGCATTTTTACATAAATTATTGAAAAACACAGTATTATTAAGAAACTACCAATGTTATTACAATTTGCTTTACATCGCACTGACACAGATAGGTCTTATGGCAATGATAGAATGGATGGATGGATGGATGGATGGATGGATGGATGGATGGATATATACATCGATTTTAACTGGCAGTGATACAGTTAACCAAAGTTCATTAACCAGTGAATACATAAATAACATAAAATAAAAATATAAACATATTTTAAAAACAGACTGAAACATATTACTATGCTATCTTACTGTACATAAAATATATATTATACTACACATATAAAATAAATGAACATTTTTCTTTCTAATATACATACATCATTATAGACCGTTATGCCTTTCAGCGTTCAGTTTGCAAGCCTCTGTGAATTTACTAAACGTCGCCACAATCGCCTGTTTGCAACTAGCCTAGTGCTGTGGCCTCATTTAGTTCTACACCTTTTATCTTTAAATCATTAGAAACTGAGTCTAACCATCGTCACCTTGGTCTCCCTCTACCCCTCTTACCCTCCACAACAGAGTCCATTATTCTCCTAGGTAACCGATCCTCCTCCATTGGCCCTACAGGGCCACCGAAGCCAGTTTATGACCACAGCTTCATCCAATGAGTTCATTCATAACTTAGCCTTTATCTCCTCATTCCAAGTACCCTCCTGCCATTGTTCCCACCTGTTTGCACCAGCAATCATTCTCGCTACTTTCATGTATGTTACTTCTAACTTATGAATAATATATCCTGAGTCCACCTAGCTTTAGCTCCCGTAAAGCAATGTTGGTCTGCAAATGGACCAATGTAAAAATAGTTTCGTCCAGGAGCTGACTTCCTTCTTACAGAATACTGTTGATCGCAACTGCAAGCTCACTGCATTAGCTTTACTGCACCTTGATTCAATCTCACTTACTATATTAACATCCTGGGAGAACACACATCCTAAATATTTGAAATTATCTACCTGTTCCAGCTTTGAATCGCAAATTTGACATTTAATTCTCTTGTATTTCTTACCTTCTGACATCAATTTAGTTTTGGAAGGCTAATTTTCATACCATACTCATTGCACCTATTTTCAAGTTCCAAGATATCAGACTGCAGGCTTTCAGTACAACCTGCCATTACGACGAAGTCATCAGCATAGGCCAGACTGCTTACTACATTTCCACCTAACTGAATCCCTCTCTGCCACTTTATACCTTTCAGCAGATGATCCATGTAAACTATGAACAGCAAAGGTGAAAGATTACAGCCTTGTCAACCCCTGTAAGTATCCTGAACCAAGAACTGATTCTACCATCAATTCTCACTGACGCCCAATTGTCAACATAAATGCCGTTGATTGATTTTAATAATCTACTTTTAATTCTATAGTCCCTCAGAATGGTGAATGTCTTTTCCCTTGGTACCCTGTCATATGCTTTCTCCAGATCTATGAAACATAATTGGCTATTCCTCTTGTAGCATTTTTCAATTACCTGGAGCATCCTGAAAATCTGATCCTGACAGCCCCTATGTGGTCTGAAACCACACTGGTTTTCATCCAACTTCCTCTCAACTACTGATTGCACCCTCCCTTCCAGGATGCCAGTGAATACTTTACCTATTATATTAATCAGTGAGATACCTCAATAGTTGTTGCAATCTTTCCTGTTCCCTTACTTATAGTACGGTGCAATTACTGCTTTTGTCCAATCTGAAGATACCTTGCCAACATTTCATGCTAATCTTATTACTCTGTTAAGCCATTTCATCCCTGCCTTTCACTATACTTCACCATTTCAGGTCTAATTTAATCTATTCCTGCTGCTTTATGACAATGGTGTTTATTTACCACCTCTTCCACTTCCTCAAGCATAATTTCACCAACATCATTTTCCTCCTCCCCACGAACTTGGTTGTTCGCGCCACCACCAGGAAGATTTCCTTTTATGTTTTGAAGATTTTTGAAATATTCCTTCCACCTGTAAAGTGATTCCCTGGGATCTAATGAATTCACCTGAATTACCCAAAACACGGTTCCTTTCCTTTTCCCCTCCCTTCCTAAGATTCTTTATTACTGACCAGAAAGGTTTCCTTGCTACCTGACCTAGCCTTTCCAGGTTATTACCAAAATCTTCCCACAAATTCTTTTTTTGGATTCAACAACTATTTGCTTCACTCTGTTTCTTTCATCTATGTACAATTCTCTGCCTGCATTAGCCCTTGTTTGGAGCCATTTCTGATAAGCCTTCTTTTTACGTTTACAAGCTGCTCTCAATTCATCATTCCACCAAGATGTTTGCCTTTTCCCATCTTTACACACAGTTGTTCCTAGGCATTCCCTTGCTGTTTCTACTACAGCATCCCTGTATGGCATCCATTCTCTTTCTATATCCTGAACCTGCTTCTGTCCACTGTTCAGAACTTCTCACTAGACATATCCATATACTTCTAATTTCCTCGTCCTGGAGATTTTCTATCCTTATTCGTTTGCAGAGAGATTTCACTTTCTATATCCTTGGCCTAGAGATACTACAGGTCAGATGGTGGTCTGTATCATTGAAAAATCCCTGGAAAACCCGTACATTCTCCACAGATTTCTCAAAATCGAAGTTTGTTAAGATATAGTCTTCTATGGTTCTGGTACCCCTACTCTCCCATGTGTAGTGATGTATAATCTTATGCTTGAATAATGTATTTGTAACTGCTAAACCCATACTAGCACAGAAGTCCACCAAACGCTTTCATTTCCTATTAGGTTCCATATCTTCCTCACATTTACCAATCATCCTTTTGTATCCTTCAGTTTTATTTCCAACTCTCGTATTGAAAGCACCCATTAGCACTATACTATCTTTGCTGTTGACCCTGACTACGATGTCACTCATTGCTTCATAAAACTTGTCGATTTCACCCTCATCTGCACCCTCACATAATGAATACACTGAGACACTTCTCATCCTAATTCCTACAACTGCCAAATCTACCCACACCATTCGCTCATTTACGTGCCTAACAGAAACTATGTTGTGTGCAATAGTATCCTGGTGAACAGCCCTACCCCACACTCTGCCCCTCCCTTTTTAACACCCGTCCAGTACACTTCATAATCTCCTCTCTCTTCCACGATATCTCCCCTTACCCGAATGTCACTTACTCCTAGCACATCAAGATGCATCCTCTTTGCTGACTCACGCAGTTCTACTTTCTTTCTTCCACAAGCCTATATAAAAAATGTGGTACATTATTGTACCACCTTTTTATATTAACAATATCATTTATATATCGTGGTACAAGTGTGTACCAAATGCCTGGGTTGATGTGCTAGCAATTGTGGACTGTGCTGCCAGCTAGTTTGAGGTCTAGGAACCCACTGTTCTGTCCAGTGAGATATGATTGCAAAATGGTACACATTTGTACCACGCCCGTTTGGAGGTCTACCCGTGAGCGTGCGCTTGTGTTCGTCTTTGCATTACAACTGTATTTCAAAGAAGGTAAAAGATTTCTTGCAGGTCCAAGGTATATATCTTTTTGATAAGATAGATAACTATATAAATAGTATTATATTACTTACGAATACTTAACCAGTTCGGTGGGTGATGCGGCGAGATCCACGGCTACAAGTCGCTTGCTCGGTGGGGAACGTGGATATATCCGCTGATTCAAATTATATTTTTTTTCTCAGTTGCCTGCCTGCAGAGGTTTGTTTCCTTTTCAGCAGCGTATTCTAGATGAGTCTGCCCTCTGATGTGAATTTTTTCAACTATGTTCTCCCAATACCAATGTCATCCAAGAGTTACAACATAAAGAACGCAGCTGAGTCAGGGCAAGAACGACCTAAGGCCAAATAGCTCCACGCCGAAGCTTTAGCTCATCGCCTAATCGTCCCTTGGATGTAATAATATTGCTGTAGAAGGGATTTCTAGATATTATGACAATGAACAGACCTCTCTGATGACATTTTCGAACTGTGACCTGATTTATTATCACCAGTCTTTAGTTTTTCCTTCACGACTGGAGTGTGTGTTTATCATGAGTTACACAAAATTTTATTATCGTATGCATCCGTAATACAGTCATATTTCATGATTTCCGTCCAAACTGCTGAGACCAGGGTTCTATTCGATCCTTTTTCTTACATTTTTTGCAATTGATAACCAAAAGGGAATACAATGAATTCAGTCAAGTTATGTCATGGTCAATTTGCTTCGGTAAATCATGAAGGTACCAATATAAATGGTCCGTTATTGGACATTATAAATTTTCCAGCTAACTCATTCCTGGTTGCCAGCGTTTCGCCCCTGTGTGCTAGGTTGGGCTCATCAGTTGGTACCTAGCACACCTACGGTGGTGATGTTGTTTTAAGAGGAAGTACAACGAGGTACCAAGACGCTGGCTAATGCATACCGTGGAGGCCACTGCGTAGGCTACTTAGAGCCAACGGCAGTGCCAATGCACTATGAGGAACTTTGTCTCATTACCAAAAACTGATGCCTGCTTGGCCATCAGATGATACAGATGTTGATTCCCATAGGGAATCTGAAATATTTGTCCCAAATGAGTAAATTTATAATACCAATACAAATGGTCCATTATTGGACATTATAAATTTTCCAGCTAACTCATTCCTGACTGCCAGCGTTTCGCCCCCATGTGCTAAGTTGGGGTCATCAGTTGGTACTTAGCACACCTACCAAGATGCTGGATAATGCATACCGTGGAGGCCACTGTGTAGGCTACTTAGAGCCACCGGCAATGCCAATTCAATATGAGAAACTTTGTCTCATTATTGGTATTATAAATTTACTCATTCAGGACAAATATTTCAGATTCCCTACGGGAATCAACATCTATATCTTCTGACAGCCAAGCAGGCATCAATTTTTGGTAATGAGACGAAGTTTCTCATAGTGCATTGGCACTGCCGGTGGCTCTAAGTAGCCTACGAAGTGGCCTCCAACGGTATGAACTGGCCAGCGTCTTGGTATGTGTGCTAGGTACCAAATGATTAGCCCAACCTAGCAGACGGGGGTGAAACGCTGGCAGCCAGAAATGAGTTAGCTGGAAAATTTATAATGTTCAATAACGGTCCATTTATATCCATGGGTATAATGGTATTATAAATTTACTCATTCGTGACAAATATTTCAGATTCTCTATGGGAATCAACATCTATATCATCTGATGGCCAAGCAGGCATCCATTTTTGGTAATGAGACAAAGTTTCTCATAGTGCATTGGAACTGCCGGTGGCTCTAAGTAGCCTACGCAGTGGCCTCTACTTCTCTCACCAAACTCGGGATCAACCAAATACACCTGTATTTTTTTTGGCTGGGGTGCCCACACCTCTAATTGCAACTCAGTCGGCCCAAGAAAGCATAAATAGGCAGATGCCTAGTTGGCTGTCGCCTCCCCATAATATCATGTATTCCTGCCTCCTCACAGGTGTAGACACCGATCTCTCAGAACATGTTATCCGGACCCAGCTTCGAAAGGGCGGCTTCCGAGTCCATGATGTACGCAGACTCATGGACCGTACAACTTCCCAGCCTTCAACGCAAGTCTTGACCTACCTATGTGACGATGCCAATGCAGCAGTCCTGGAAGTCGGCGGAGCGAAGATCAACAACAGGCAATATACAGTGGTGCCAACCCCAGAATATATTCTGCAGCAAATGTGCGATAACCCTAACATTCTCCCCACTGTTATTGAATATCAACCTAAAACAACCCAGAAGCCCCCACCGCCCCCCTCCACCATATCAATAACTACTACTACCACCACCATCACTACCTCGGCCTTCACTCCTCCCTATACTTCTATCATCACCACGACGACCACCCATCCCTCTCCCATAATGTCAATACCCATTACTTCCCTAAGCCCCTCACAACCTAGTACCCAGCAACCCCTTGCCAACCAAGCAGACGCAACCAGCACAGCCCAGCCAGCCACACAAGAAGAAGCAACTGCTACAACACCAGCACCTCAGCAGCCACCAGCGCCGAGCTGTGTCATTCGGGGTATTGATCCAGCCATAACAACAAGTGACATTCTGGAAGAACTCAAAACAGCCCTCAGAGCATACCGCATCTACAACAGGAACGGCCCGACATTCATGGTACGCATTCAACTCCCCTCCGAGAAGAAGCACATCATCTCATAACCACCGGCGTCCGAATCCACAGCCAGCACCACCGAGTAGAGCACTCCCGCTCCCCACCCCCAACCTTGCGCTTACCTTCCAACAACTCCCACCGTCGCCCCCCGCCCACCCCCATCCCCCACACCTCCGCCAGCCATCCACCCACCTATTCCTCAAACCAACTTCCTCCTACCACCCCTCCCAATATCAGACCTTCTCCATCTACTAGCTACATCCATCACAAACATTACAACAACCCTCCACTTCCTAACATCCCAACTATACTTCAACACCCCGTACTGAAATCTTTCTATTAAATATAAATATAAATAATAATGACTAATGGAATTTGGGAGCCATAAATATACAAATAAATAATTCTTAAACTTTGCCGGCTGTTGAAACTCATCTTCAGGGTCGTTGCCTTGTGACAAGGAGATCTGAATCACTTGATACCTAAAAAATTAATATTGGAAAAGGAGTCCATCTGGTAATTTCCCCCACCCATAGAAATTAAACAGAATATATATTAATCTCATACAATTTACTTAGTCAATTAAATCTGTATTTACCTAGAAATCCGAGCAGAGCTCGTCGTGATACACCCTTGAACATATATAACAAAATAAAGAGAATATTGATATAAATAATAAATGTCTTAATTTATGAAATAACTCTCTCTCAATAACTGGTACTCAGTTTATTCCGCAACGCAAAATATTCACACGCAGTCATGACTCATTTTTCAAGAATGGACTCCACTTTGCTGATGGCGTTGGTATAGTTTGAAAAGGCCCAACACGTTACCTTACGTAGACTCTCCGTAGAATTATATATGGCTAACATTCATAACCATAGAATGTTGTTACACTCCAGCATCTTTCTCCCTGGTTCCTTCAACAGCAGATCTCGAACTCCCAACATGGCATGGGACATCTTCCCACAACTCGTACAAAACACCTCTCAGATTACCACCAGTATCACATCTGCACACTGCAAGCTGCAACTTCCAACTACTCACGCGTGCTTGCACCACACTAGCCCAAGCCAACACAACAGCATCTTAAAATAGCCCAGTTCCTGGAATTTTCCACCTCAGCTCCGTCAACACGTAAACCCCCGCTCGGAGACTCGTCACGTACACCACCGGGAGATAAACTGAGTGATCGAAACACACTAGTCCCAAATAAAATATAGAGAGTATCCATAATAACGAGAGTTCCAAAAAGAGTTACTAAGCCGCGACGGCTAAATACACACATAATTGAAATATACACATGAATAAATAATAATAATAATAATAATAATAATAATAATAATAATAATAATAATGACAATAATAATAATAATAATATCTGACCGGGGTTTGTCAGGTTACAGTACTAAACCACCACGTCTAACTCGCAACTCTTCCATCACTATATGTATTTGTAAAACTGTATTGTAAACCCTATATGTAACTAAATGCAACTCAATATGTAACTCATGGAATTCTCAATAAAAAGCACGAGATCAGAGCTACACTCCTTAGCCAAGAGGCCAAACCCTCAAAACAACTCCAAAATACATCACCGTTTTCCCCCCTCATCCAACTCCTACAAATCCTCCAAACCCGCCAAATCTCCTGGCCAGTGGTTCTTGGCCTCCACTAGCCAGCGTCTTGGCAGGTGTGCTAGGTACCAACTGATGAGCCCAATCTAGCACACGGGGGCGAAACGCTGGAAACCAGGAATGAGTTAGCTGGAAAATTTATAATGTCCAATAACGGACCATTTATATTGGTATTATAAATTTACTCATTTGGGACAAATATTTCAGATTCCCTATGGGAATCAACATCAATATCGTCTGATGACCAAGCAGGCATCAATTTTTGGTTAATGAGACAAAGTTTCTCATAGTACATTGGCACTGCCAGTGGCTCTATGTAGCCTACGCAGTGGGCTCCACGGTATGCACTAGCCAGTGTCTTGGTAGGTGTGCTAGGTACCAACTGATGAGCCCAACCTAGCACACGGGAACGAGACGCTGGCAACCAGGAATGAGTTAGCTGGAAAATTTATAATGTCCAATAACGGACCATTTATATTGTTATTATAAATTTACTCATTCGGGACAAATATTTCGGATTCCCTATGGGAATCAACACCTATATCAGATCATGAAGGGTCTGCCTACAGATGAAATAGAAGATCTTTTGATATCGATCTCCGAAAACTAAGCCTTTGAGTCGGACGATGGAGGAGATGATGATGCTGACTATAGTATTCCAGTACACCATCCCATTCATGATGTAAGATGCAGAGAAACAACGAGATCATCAGTCTTAATGTGGAAAGTTAACATGATTTTTTCTAAATAATTTGTACCACTGCCCTACTCTGGTATTTTAGAATGTTATTACTTGGTTCATCGAGCCCCTTTGTGACCTGGATGATTAGATATTGGACTTGCACTGTCTTTCCTGGGTTCAAGTCTCGATCGGTCCATTTTCTGGAAATTTTGCTGGAAAAAGTGAAGGTCTGGCTCTTTTTCTCCTGGATCTTCGGTTTCAATTTCAATCCATTTCAGCCGCATAATCAGTTATTTCACTCATGCATTCATTCATTCATTCACTTACTTACTTATCCTCAGTCATGAAAGAGCAGGTATATATCAGGCCTCTACAGTCAGCCCAGTTCAATAACTTGGGAGCTATGTGGGGCACTGTTTCATTTCTGACCTTTTCTGGAAACCAGGTTTAGATTTATATTGTTAATGTATTATATGTTAATATAATTCAAACTTTTAATTCTTGTCTGCAGTAGATCCAAACTTCACGCAAACTGCTAGCCAGCAGGAATTACGGTACCCGAGTTGTCATCTGAATCGGATGAAGATGATCATCATACCCCAGCAGATCAATATCAATGGACCAAATTGTGTAAAATGCCTGATGAATTTAAAAATGCCCAGTTTCAACAAGATTATGGGCCAAAGGTCGATATAAATGAGAAATATGAAATGGGGTGAATCTTGCCATCAGTGTTGAAGAATTGAAATCTTTCATAGGTCTTCTCATAATAATGGGTTTCCAAACCTTACCAAGCATGAGACTGTACTGGCCGAGTGATCCAAATTTTTAGGTCAGTAAGCTATGTCTCAGGTTGCCACAAAAGAAGTACAAAAAAAGATGTTCACTGTGTTGTAAAACCTGCATAGCACTATGTAAGTCATGTTTTATTCTCTTCCATAAGACGAAACAGTAAGTGTTCACAGTTTAGTGCAGTATGTTATGTAAAGTAAAACATCAATGCATAAAAGAAAATTCTGCTTGAAAGTTGTGTTTGATATTTTTCAATAAAATGATATGAGTCATGATTTATTTTTTGAGTTCTTTTATCACAAATGTGATAAAGGACTCATAATCTACTGTAATATTTTCAGGACAATGAGGTGGTACATTATTGTACCATACCCACTTTAGATTTTACATGACTGCTGTAGGGCACTGGTACAATAATATACCACCCATTTTGACTGATCAAATAGTCATAAGTAATTGTAAAATCAAAGTCCACCAACAGCATGTGTTGTATAAGTCATGAAAAGACAAAAAAATAATTATAAGTTGCTAGAGGACCTTATGCCCTATAAAAGGTTGATACTGATAGCTCCCCATCGAATTCCATTTCATTCGCCAAGTTGTTTCCAAGGAGTCCCTGGCCTGTCAAATGAGAGTGGGACTCCATTACTCCCATAGGTCTGAGACTTGCTTAAAATGTTCTGAGCTCAGTAAATTCATGAAGCAGGACGCTACCCTACTTACACATAGTCCAAGTGAGGATCTCTCCTCTAATGGGTTAGGGACCACGGGTGAATTATACAGTCCTAGCCACCTGAGCACGAAGAGGGCCATGACTCAGAATATGTCCGAGATGCCCGCTCCCATTCCATAGCAACTGGTATCCCGACTCTCAGGACCACTTACTAGGCCATTCAGCCATTGCCCATGATTTACGAACTAGGATGTGACTACCGTAACCCACACCATGAACCATAAGTACAATAATATAATACCTAAAAAGAAATTAAATTACAACAAGAATAATAATAATATAGATAACTATGCAATATAACATTCACTACCAGAAATTTCCCATATTGACAAAAGTTTCAGTTCTCATGCTGTGAGTGTGGGCAAACAACATTACATAGGGATTGGGATAAGGATTACTATACAGGGAACCACAGCCCAGTACTACTACTGCTCTAATGGTAACAATGGATGATATGATGGTAATAATAATAATAATAATAATAATAACAATAATAATAATAACAACAACAATAACAATAACAACAACAATAACAATAACAATAACAACAACAACAATAATAATAATAATAATAATAATAATAATAATAATAATAATAATAATAATAATAATAATAATAATAATAATAATAATAATAATAATAAAAATAAGGAAGTTCCACTCACGGCTGGTCTCAATAGTGAAGGAATTGTTGTAGGTCGAGGTTTTATGCTTAGGAATAGTGAGCAATGTCGTGTTAAGAGATCTGGTATTTTTCTCATGGTGTTCAGAGAGGCTATGAAATCGTTCATACAGGTAGGTTGGGGATTGTAAGGTAAGGATTTGGTGCACTGAAGTCAAGGTATGCAGTGTGCGTCTGCCTTCAAGGCATAGCCACCTGAGATCAACGTAAGACTCGGTAATATGATCTGAAAATTTCAAATTACATTTAAATCTTACACAGGCATTCCATGCATGTTATAGTTTGTCTCGTAGTTTGTTTTTTGCATTTTTGTAAACTACGTCACAGTAGTCGAATATTGCAAGAACAAGGTTTCGACTAGTTTCTTCTTTAAACTGAATGAGAAAGTAAATCTGACACTGTTTGAAGTGTGCAACATGGCAAACACTCACGATATGGTCTGATGTGACCATGAGAGGTGCTGATCAATGCTTACTCTCACAAAAGAACAAAACATTGTTTTGACATATGTCAAGGATGGACATGTGGTAGTTACTGGAAAAAAGTCTTGGTTGGGCAACTGCTATGGTTTGGGATTCCTTTGGGTTTAAAGTAAGTCCATTTGCTTACGGCCTCAAGATCCATGTTAATTTTCTCGATTGCTGTCGAAAATCTGTTGCTTTTGTGGGGATGTACAACTTTACATCGTCAGCACAAATGTGTTAGCTGTTTAGTGAAAGAAGCTGCAGGTAACAGCTAGTACATCGTATGTGATGAAGAAAAGGCAGCCAGGTTGGGAAGAATGAAGAGGTTTTGGGAGAGGAGGAAGATGATGAAAGCTAACTTCTCAGTTAATTCTTTGAAGACCTAGATGTATATGGTTTGATTTAAGTGCTCTAATATGGGTGTAAATATGCAAATGAATAAATAAAATGTGCACCTTTCATATTTAAACAAATCGTAATATCAACATATTACCACATTATTTTCATCTAGTAAATCTGCAAGGAGAAAGCATAATAGTAGAGACTGTGCAACCTTGAGTGAAGAAATAACGACATGTTATAGAACTGTCTGCATAATTACCACAAACTGCTAACAATCTCTTTTGGGGAAACATCAGAAATATATGTAGAACAAAAATTAGTTCAGTTAAATATTGTTTTATTGTCTGCAAAGAGTACTGAACCAAGGACAAGGAAATAATATATTTCCATCAATTAAAAAACCCACTATAATCACAATGTATTTGACTTCAATACAATATACCGTACTGGATTCTCTCAACAACGAAATCTTAAAATATTAAGTGGGGATTTGACAAGTTCATGACATATTTACTAGGAAACAGAAGGTTAATAATCTGAAATGTTTCTGAAGGAGAAACAAGTCAAAAAGTATTATGTAGTTAACAACAAAAACAGCACTGAAAGTTTGATATTTAGTATTGTTGCTTGAACTCCATAATATACCTATGCTCTTAAAATGTCTTTACAGAAGAACCATATACACATAATATCCCTTTAAAATACAAAATTTCTTATGAAGAGTACATGTATTACAACTTCTGTTACCACAAATCCAATTAAATTTTTGTATGCAGTTATATCACTTAGTAAGCATAAGAATGAGTCAGCATTCCACAGCTGTGATCATTTCCTTTGTATTTGAAACGGCATTTCACAGAACAAAATGTTATCTGCATTGGGACCATCTGCGATCGACCAACTTCATGTGTTACAGAGCTAGAGATGTCCATAAGGTTGAAAACACAGAAACTTTCAAAACGTTCATCGAAACATGCCGATCTGCAGACACAATATTTGGCTGTGTCAAGGTAATGGCTCATGCATAATGGCACATCATGATGAGTGTATGGTACCCTGTAACAAAACATTTCAACACCAATCACAATAAAAGTGTAACAAGAAGACTAAAATGTTAAGAACTATGAGACACAAATGTACAAAATGCATACATGCCTACCCTAAGGCCTGTTTCCTGATATTGATATGGCATCAGGGATGAGGTGAGAAGAAATTATATGGCATGTTTTTACAGCTGGATTCCCTTCCTGTCACCAACCTCAGCTGAGGAGCTAATAAAGATGAAATTAATGAAGGTGAATGAAATTGGGTAAGGAGATGGAAGGAATCAGCTGTGGCCTATGAATAGGAAATGTTCTAGCATTTGCCTGGAAGTGAAAATGAGAAACCACAGAAAACCTCTCAGGACAGCTGACTGTAAGGTGCGAACCCATTTTCTCCTGAACATAGAGCTTGGCTCCACAGTCGTAATGTGTCAATACATGCGGACACTCCGCTCGGTACATTTACAAGATATTTTAATGAAATAGGTTCCTTATGAAAGGTACCTTTACTTATCACCAATTTAAGGTCATCTTTTCCCAAGTTACGCTTTTTATTTTATTCTTACGATGTACACTCAATAAAGAAAAAGGAACGAGTGCATGGTATCCTCTCATTTAATATTTTATTATATCTAATTTTAATAATTATCAAGATATAATTCACCTCCCACGTAGATACAAACCTTGTCAATACCTACAATAAACATTATATCTATATATTCTATTGCTTCTGAGAAAAGTGTATCTGCAAGGAATTTACACAAAACCATGAGCTCATTCTTTTTTTGAGTGACTGTACATTCCATGCAGAGGTCCTTCTCATTCAATTGAGAGCTTCACAAAAAATAACATGTCAATTATTAGAGTTATCTTTTTGAAGTTTTATCTAAAAGTGTACCAGGTGCTTCAGATACATATATAGCTGTAGAATATGTGGTCTACCTGGTCCACTGTAGGAGCTTTAACTGTGATGCACAAAATGGCTGCATGTAACAACATAAACTCAGAAGTTCATGAAAGTTGCAGAGGCTACAGACTCATCAGGATCTCAATTTGCTGAAATGCCACTTGAGGGTTCTGTGCACTGCTCAGGGTACAAATAAGCTCTTGAGCATAAACATTCAGTTGAGTCAACTGCATGGCAATGGAATGGCTATGTTACGTGATTGAGGAGGTTCTTCAGCCTGTCAAAACTAACTCATGAATAAATACATTTTGAAACTACCTGAAAAAGAAAGCATATGATAACAAAATTATACATGAAAAAGAAACTACATAATTAAGGAGACTGGATTGAGAAGGCAGTGACTGATGATGTTCACGAGTAATTCTCTTGCTCAAGTTTTGCTATATAATAGGTTCGTAATCGTTACATTGGTGTACGAGTGATCAGAAGTAAATTTTGGATCACCTACTACATTCTTGTAAGTAAGATACCTAACATTATATCTGTGGTCTTTGTAAGAAGTGAAAATCTATACAGATAACCTACAACCCTTTGCTGACCCACTCAAAATGGCCACCTCTGTTGATAGAGGTCGGCATCTATTGAGTTCAATGAATGAAAAAATCAATGATATTTTTTCTCAACGGACACCGAGTAAGCCAATAAATAATAACAACACTGTAAATAACCCTCCACATCCCAACAGTGCATCAAGTAACCAAAAGACAACCATCACAACTAGGTCTAGTAACAAACATCATTCAAGTTTAAGCTATTCTGCTGCAATACAGTCGTACCCCTCCAAAGAACAAGTTATTATAATCGAATCTCATGATGGGATCAGTATCAAGGATTATGTGCTAGCTATAGGGAAACTTACAACCCCTAGCAGCCTTCGGTTTGTTTCATGTATATCGAACGGAAGGATATCCAACTTTCTCTCAAGTAAGAAAACTGTTGAAAATCTGATACCGACAAACCCTAAGATCTTAATAAACAATGTATCACTGGAAATACGACTCCTTTTAACAAAAAAAAAAAAAAAAAAAAAAAAAAAGGCGCATTATATTATCCAACGTCTATCCTGTGATCCCAAACTATGTTATCGAAGAGGAATTGTTAAAACTCTGTGTGAAAATCATGTCTAGGATTACCCCAAGTAGAGCAGGCTTGTCAATTCCACGATTCTCCCACATTTTAAGCTTTCGAAGACAAATGTACATTCAAAATGAAGACTTTGATAAACTCTCTGAAACCCTCCATATTGAATACTATGGTACTAACTACTGGATTTACCTATCATTCGACTCACCCACTTGTTTTCTTTGCTATACTGAAGGACATCTGGTCAAATATTGTCCTAACAACGTTTCACTTCCAAAAGATTTCTCCATACAAAGAAATCCAGTGAATCCATTGATCAAAGAAAAGCCATCTCTGACTCCAACTATAATCTAAACAATGCTTTTCAACTACAGGAAATAATTATTGAACTTGACAAATGTGGCAAATCTAGTCCTGGCCCAGATACAGTCCCTTATGAATTTCTAAAACACCTTCCACTAAATGCAATAAATTATCTTCTGGCCATTTTCAACCACATATGGAGTTCTAAGACTTTTCCTGATCAATGGTGCAATGCCATTGTAGTTCCAATACCCAAACTAGGGAAAGACAACTCAATTGCAGAAAATTATCATCCTATTGCTGTAACTAATGCAGTGTGTAAACTCATGGAGAAAATAGTCAACAGAAGATTACGCTGGTATCTTGAGCACATAAATTTCTTCAGTAATGTGCAAAACCGGTTCTGTAAAGCACACTCAACAAGAGACACTTTGATAAGTCTGGAATCTGAAATACAGGAAGCGTTCCTCAATAACCGACACCTAATAGCAGTCAGTTTAGATATTAATAAGGCATATGATATGGTATGGAAAGATTATGTAATCAAAGTATTAATGACACATAATATATCTGGAAATATCCTATATTTCGTTTATAATTTCCTCCAAATGCGCCAAATTCAAGTTAGAGTAAATGGAATGCTGTTAAAGGAAGTAGTAATCAACAATGGAGTCCCACAAGGATCAGTTATCAGTGTAACACTGTTTCTTGTGGCAAATAATGGTATAGTCTCTAACATCCACTCACCAGTTACGTGTTGCCTTTTTGCTGACAATTTGATAAACTTTTACCCAGGAAAAGCGTTACGACGACTCATCTCTTATTACAAGAATCAATTATTGTAAATATTCAAAAGTGGACTAAAACCACAGGGTTCAAATTTTCTAAAACTAAAATAAAATGTATTCTCTTCTCCAAAAATAAACATACCATCCCTAACACTGAATTATATATGGAAGACCATAAAATTGAATCAGTTAAAACTATTAAAGTTCTAGGACTTCTATTCGATAACAAGCTCACCTGGACCCCATACTTTAAAAATCTTACAGATGAGTGTCAAAGAAGAATGAATATCATGAAAATTCTCTCAGCAAAAAAACTGGGGAACAGACTACCAAGTCCTAATAAACACATACAGAGCCACAATCAGAGCGAAACTGGATTATGACAGTATAGTACATTGTTCTGCCTGACCATCTACTCTCAAGATCCTTGATACCATCCAATCCTCAGCTCTTTGAAATCAGATGTAAACAGCTGAGTTTGACATACGCACTCAGGATAGCTGGCACAAGTAACCAATACTTAAAATCTCCTATTTTCAAAGAGACATAAAGGAAACCAATACTTAAAATCTCCTATTTTCAAAGAGACATAAAGGAAAACTAACTGGATCTCAACCCCAACCCTTTAACATCAGAATATACAATCTTCTCAAAGAACTAAACCTCAGCCTTCCACTCATTTTACTTCCATACAACTCCCTAGATACCCCTCCGTGGAAAGCTCATTTGCCTCCATGCAACTGGGAATTGAACAACAATCTTAAAGCTCAAACTGACACAGCAAAATCCCAACAGTTATTTAATAAAATTTGCAATAGATACTCATCGTATAGTGCAATTTATACTGATGGATCAAAATTCAATGAGAAAAATGGTTGTGCAGTGAAATGTAAAGACTATAGTAAGCTATACAGATTACCAGATCTTCTCACAGTTTTTACAAGTGAACTGTATACTCTTAAACAGGGCACGATTCATATATCAAAGGCAAGCTACAATAACTCATTCATAATATTCTCTGATTCCAAAAGTGCATTAACTTCAATACAAAATCCATCAACAACAAACCTCCTTGTTAAAGAAATTCAAGTGCTGTACCACAAGATCAAGATTGCAGGAAAAAATGTTATTTTTATGTGGATACCATCTCACAGAGGAATACCAGGCAATGAATCAGCTGATTAACCCGATGAGCGCTACGCCCGCCTATAGACGGGCTTTTAAAGATAAAAATTTCATTGTTCCGTATTGAAATTATTGATGTTAAAAATTAAATAATTGAAAAGGAGGTTCAACCTATTCAATACTTAAAAGAAAGAAATGTAGTAATTACATTCTTATTTAAATGGGACCGGTTTCGACCTTAGTCCAGGTCATCATCAGCCGTAAAAACATGTACAATGTTTATGAATATTGGAGGTCAGTTTCACACTCTGATAGGCACAAAGACACGACACCCCATTCTGTCATGCACAAAGTCACAACACTATCAACTAATATACGAAGATCAAAAATAACTTGAAGTTGCAGAAGAATAGATTTGTAGTAGAAAGACGCCAGCTCCTGGTGATCAGCGCGGCACATTCGAGGTCATGCGCTGCGGTCGAACGCCAAAGTAGAGTGGAGAATGTTTTGAAGGTCCAGAATTTATCATGGTTGCGGGAAGTTAAGTACGTATATAAAAATGTTTTTTCAAGTCAACTGTTTTCCAAGAACTTAGCAGGAGTACAAGTACTCATTCAATTATACTGATTTGCGTCGTATATTTTTATATACGTACTTAACTTCCCGTAACCGTGATAAATTCTGGACCTTCAAAACATTCTCCACTCTACTTTGGCGTTCGACCGCAGCGCATGACCTCGAATGTGCCGCGCTGATCACCAGGAGCTGGCGTCTTTCTACTACAAATCTATTCGTCTGCGACTTCAAGTTATTTTTGATCTTCGTATATTAGTTGATAGTGTTGTGACTTTGTGCATGACAGAATGTGGTGTCGTGTCTTTGTGCCTATCAGAGTGTGAAACTGACCTCCAATATTCATAAACATTGTACATGTTTTTACGGCTGATGATGACCTGGACTAAGGTCGAAACCGGTCCCATTTAAATAAGAATGTAATTACTACATTTCTTTCTTTTAAGTATTGAATAGGTTGAACCTCCTTTTCAATTATTTAATTTTTAACATATAGACGGGCTGACGCGGCCGGTCTACCAGTGCTACGCCCGTCTATAGACGGTGCGCGAGAATTTTAATTTTTTCGAGTTTCCCGGTTCACTTTCTACTGCGAATTTGATCTCTGACATGTTCTGCCATCTGTTGGGCATTTTGTAGAACTAATTGATTAGAGATTATTGCTTCAGAAAGTAACTTACAGAGCTTTTTGTAGACATCTGTGGAGTTCATCTGTGATGTAAACAAACATGGCAGATCAACAATCTATTTGCTCTTGCAGCAATGCTATTTCCGATCACAGAATCTTTCAGTTAATAACCACAGCGGAAAGTGATGACGGAGATGATCATTTTAAGGAACTGTTAAGCGATTTTGAAACTGAGAGTGATAGAGAGTGTGCCGAAAATATTGTATGTAAGATAGAAACAGAGCCTCTTTATAAACGAAAGTAGAAAAACACGGTGAGTGCAAAAGCTATTTTATCACTATTTTCGTGGCGGACGGATTACTTTTCTTCACCAGAGTTTCAAGTAACTGTGACAGGCTCTGAGGGCCAAGTAGTGTTTGATGACGACCCGAAAATCATTGATTTTTAGAAACTTTTTTGCCAGTGGAGTTGGTGCAGATAGTTGAACAAATCGGCATCACAAAAAACCAGTAGAAAACATTTAACTATCACCACATTCCAGGTTTGGGAAGCATTTTAAAATATCAACTTATATACTTCTAAGAAGTTACATGTATTAGTTGCCTACAGATTTTAGGAAATTATATTATTTTTGACTCTTTACTTTGTATAAATATAATGCACACAGGGGCACATGAGTGTAATTTTGTTTACTCTCAAAATAATATTGAACATAAGTGTGGGATTTCCAATTTGCATTTAGATTTATAATCAACCAACATTTATAAACATTTTAAGCTAATCACTGATAAGTTAAAAATTAAGGCTTCTACAAAATTTTTTACATACGAATGAAAAAACTCAGCACTGAGGTACCAAACAGTCAATTGGTAACTCAGCACTTAAAAGGTTAAGCAGCAAAAGAGGCTACTAGTCTTCCAATCAACGACCAACAAATTGCCACAGTACATTCTGATATCATCGCTTATATCAAAATCAAACTACATGAACAATGTAAAATGAACTGGCTTAAAACTTCCACTAGCAACCTCCAAAAAAAAAATTAAAATAATATCTACGAGAACATATCCTCTCCAAAACCTCACCAGACATGAACAAGTCTTAATTTCCCGACTAGGGATAGGACACACGAAGATCACCCACAACTATCTCCTAGAAAAGAAACAACGTCCCACCTGCAGTAAATGTAACTGCTCTCTCACTGTCAAGCATATCATCTCAGAATGTCAACTGTATCACCATTGGTGCCAACACCACAAACATACCTAAGGAAATGGAAGTGACACTGGCTTCTCCAGCACTGAGTCAGCAAGTCATCAACTTCCTTAAGGACACTGGCTTGCACGCCAAAATCTAATTACATTATATTTATATTTTCCTTATATTTTTTATAACAACAACAATAATAATAATTATTATTATTCTGTAATCATATGTAAGAATCACGATAAGACCTTGGAGTTAAAGTGACTATAAACAACCCTTCTTCTTCTTCTTCTTCTTCTTCTTCTTTTATGACCACATAGGATCACTTTAGTCAGTCCGTCGTTCAGGTCTCTTTGAAGGGATTGTTCGGGCTTTGCGGTCCTCCCAGTACTTCTTCAGACGCTCCGATCTTCGTGCCCTTTCCTCAGTTGAAAATGTGCGTGTTGTTGGTTTGTTTTGTGTAAGGGTAAAGCGGAGGTTTGTATTCTTGAGTTTTGTATTCAATTTTATCTTATTTTTGGTGTCTTCTGTTGTAAGGCCTATTTCCTTCAGATCCTCTCTTACTTCTCTGATCCATTTACATCCTGTTGTGGTATTTTTTGAGACGAGATTGTGTTGTACTAGTTGTTTCAGAAGTCTCGAGTCCTGCATCCTCATGATATGTCCAAAGAATCCCAGTCTCCTCTTACGCATAGTATCTGTAATGGGTTCTAGCTCTTTGTACACGACTTTGTTAGGTATTAACCGCCACTGTCCATCTTTCTGATATTTTTTGTTGATACAGGTTCTTCCAATCCTCCTTTCAATTTTCTGAAGTCTGCCAGTCTTTGATTGTTTATTCAGGTAAAAGAGTGTTTCTGCTGCATATGTAGCTTCCGGTTTTATAACTGTGTTGTAGTGTTTTATTTTTGTATTTATTGATAGACATTTCTTTTTGTAGATATCCCATGTTAATTTTTGTGCTTTAGCTAATCTATTTGTTCTTACTTGGATTGAGATTTTTTCATTTAAGTTATGTGTTATTACTTCTCCAAGATATTTAAACTGAGTTACTATTTTGATTTTATTACCATTTATGGTGACTTCTTTTAGCTGTGTTGGTTTTTGGGGCATAATTTCTGTTTTTTCAAATGATATTTTGAGGCCAATTTTACTTGCAATGTTTTGAAGTTCTGATATCTGGGTTTTTGCTTCTTTTATGTCCACTGCTAGTAATGCTAAATCGTCAGCAAAACCCAGGCAATTTGTTTTGATTTTTCGGCCAATCTTTATTTTGGGGGGACATTTTCTAAACCATTCCCTCATTACCATTTCTAGAGCACAGTTAAATAATAGTGGTGAGAGCCCATCTCCCTGCCGTAGTCCAGTTTTAATTTCAAATGTCTCTGATGTTTCACCCCTAAACTTCACTTTTGACTTGGTATTGGTGAGAGTCAATTTTATCATGTTTATTAATTTGGGGTGTAGTCCAAGGTGTCTTAAAATTTTAAACAGAGATTCTCTATGGATGCAATCATAAGCTTTCTTGAAATCTACAAATGTTATCACCATATCTCTGTTTCTTCTCCTGTTATAGTCCATTATCAACTTAAGACTCATGATCTGATCAGGACAGCTCCTCCAGGGTCTGAAACCTCCTTGATATTCTCCTAGTTCTTTCTCAAGTTGTAAACTTATCCTATTAAGGATGATGATTGAAAATATTTTGTATGTTATATCTAGGAGAGAGATTCCCCTGTAGTTATTAGGGTCGGTTTTGTCCCCTTTTTTGTGCAGAGGATGAATGAGGGCTGTTGTCCAGTGTTCTGGTAGTTCTTCTTTAATCCAGATAGAGACAAGTTGTTGATGGAGGGCAACTTTTGCTGAGTTTCCTGCATATTTCCAGATTTCCGCAAAGGTCTGATCTTCTCCTGGCGCTTTGTAGTTTTTTAATTTATTCAGAGCCTGGTAGACTTCCTTTATTGTGGGGGGATTGATGTTTTCTGGTGATGTTTTTATCGGGGTGTTGGTGTCCAAATGAAGGAGTTCTGTAGGTTCCTCACAATTTAAAACCTTGTTGAAATGTTTAGCCAGAATTTCTGCATTGTCTTTATTGTTATGGGCCAGCTTACCATCTTCATCCTTCATCAGTAGGGTCGGGGGTTCATATTTTTGGAGCTGCTTTCTGAAGGTTTTGTAGTAGTCCCTTGATTTAGTTTTACTGAACTGTTCTTCAATTAACTGCAGGGTGTCCTTATGATGTTGTCTTTTTATTCTTCTTAAGACTTGGGTAGTTTCTTTTCTCTGTTTTACTAGCTTTTGATAGGATATTTCTGTCTTTTGGGACTGATGTAATAGCCATGCCTGATGTCTTTTCTCCACTGTTTCATCACATTCACTGTTCCACCATTGGTGTTTTTTACGTGGTTTAATTGGAGCTAGGTCTTCTGCAATTTGTTTAAGGTTGTGTACTAAGTCTTCAAGTTTGTCTGTGATTTTTATTTTTTCAGTTGCTTTCTGGTAATTTTTGTTGTTGATTAGCTGGGTAGGATCTATTTTTCTTTTAGTTTTAAGGGCTTGCTTTTGTTGTCTCCTCTGGGGAGTGAGTTTAATTTTAATTTTAACTACGTAGTGATCTGAACCTGTGCCTATTCCTCGGAGGACTTTGACGTTATAGATCTCTTTGTGGTGGTATTTGTCCATGCAGACGTGGTCCAGTTGCCATTCTCCTTTAGTGTAGTCAGGGTGTTTCCATGTTTTGAGTTTTTGAGGTTTCCTCTTAAAACATGTAGATTTTGAGATTAAATTATGGTTTCTACACAGGTCAACTAGTCTCTCTCCATTTTTATTTGTTTTCTTGTGTGCTGGCCATTTTCCGATGATGTCACGGTATTTTCTTTCTCTGCCTAGTTGAGCGTTGAAGTCGCCTATTAATAATTTTATATGGTGTTTGGGGATGTTATCTATGGTCTGGTCCAATAGGTCCCAAAATTCTCCTGTTTCCTCCTGGTCTTTTGAGGAGTTGTTTTTATCATTAGTGGGAGCATGGGCATTTATTATAGTATAGATTTTATTAGATGCCTTTAAGGTGAGCGTTGAGAGTCGTGGAGACTGTGATCTGAATTCTTGAACTGAGTTTATTATTTTAAGGCTGACCAAAAATCCTGTTCCAAATTGTGGGACATTCTTCATCACTCTCTTCCCGGGTATACCTTTATAAAGTCTGTACCCTTGAGATTCCAAGGCATCCTGGTCAGTGTTTCTAATTTCCTGTAATCCCATGATAAGAATTTTGTGTTGGTCCATTATGTCGGTGATCACTTTTAGTTTACCGGTTTGCATGAGTGAGTTTATGTTGTGTGTAGAGAAGTATGTTATCTGCTTTGGTTTGATTCTTGATTTTGTCTCATTCGTGTTTGTAGTACTGGGGTATTTCCGTGCCTCCGACTTCACGGTATCTTTCAGGTGGCAGCCCACCGTATCCGAATGCTGCCTTCTCTGAACTCTTGGTTCAGCCGGTGGAGTATTCCTTAAAAGACCTTCCATGGTTGACTGTCAAGGTGTCACCTGTGTGGGACTAGGTCCCGAATTACAACTCTGGATGTGATCCAGTGAGGTGATAATGAGGCCGCTCCTCTGGAGTACAGACGCCTATTTAAAAAAAACCACAATTACCAGGCGAGTAGGCCGTGCGGTAAGGAGTGCGCAGCTGAGAGCACGCATCCGGGAGATATTTGGTTTGAATCCCACTGTCGGCAGCCCTGAAGATGGTTTTCTGTGGGTTCCCATTTTCACACCAGGCAAATGCTGGGGCTGTACCTTACTTAAGGCCACGGCCACTTCCTTCCTATTCCTAGGCTTTTCCTGTCCCATCGTCGCCATAAGACCTATCTGTGTTGGTGCGACGTAAAGCAAATAGAAAAAAAAAACCCACTTAATTAAAAATAGAATGATATGTTTCGTTCTTGAAAGATCACCAGATCATCATGAATGTAATCTTTTAAGACGAAACATTGAGAGAATAACACACATCATGCACATGGGATAGCTTCAAACTGTTATCAATGTAAAATTTGAGCACGATATTGTGTACCACATATCCATCTTTATTTAACATGCTTGAATATATTTAGAAACAAATAAATATTTATCTTTTCCAGTCTAGCATGCTAGCATAGAATGAAGTGATAAATTTCTAATTTTGCAAATTCTAAGATCACAAATCCTAACTGGATAGATTTATTTAAATAAACCTCTGTATTTTCAAACCCACACATGTAGTAATAATCAATTTTTAGGAAAAAAAAGAATTACCTCTCCAAATGTCAGTATTGATGTTAACTTTTAAAACAATAAACTTCTTACATTTGAATATTTTTTTTTACACGTTTTACCATACGCGGCATTGTTCATTAGCTTGTACAAATCACTATACGGTTTTGGAATAGCATTTTGTTGGTCTAAAATGTTATCATGAATGTAATCTTTTAGGACGAAACCTTGAGAGAATATGTACACATCATGCACATGGGATAGCTTCAAACTGTTATCAATGTAAAATTTGAGCACGGTATCTTTATTTAACAATGTCATACACCATCTGTCTAGATTAGGGGCTGGACTTGGCCTGCCAAAGCATTCGGTTGTCACTACCGTAACAACCCCAGGATTTTGAGGGTTTTGTAGACTTACTCATTAGAAATAAAAGACAAATATTATGTAGATAATATATTTTATTCAATGGAACGTGCTACACTTGGAATGCAGGAAATAACTCTGTGTAGTATGGGTCTGTGATATGAGAAATACAAGACATAATTTAAGAGTTTGGGAGTAATATTATGAGCAAAGTAGTTACTTATTGTAAACTGTTTTAGCTGTTTCAATTTCTCACAGTAATGCCAATTACGCTCTTGCTTCATCTCTTTTATTCCTCTCTCATTAACTTTTCTCATTACAGTTCTTTTTTTGCACTTTTTTGCCAAATCCTAATCAAATTTTTCTTTTTCATTATTAAACTTTTTATTCTATACAACTGAGCATGATGTATTCATAATGACCCCTAACCTCCAACTGAGCATGCGAGTCAACACGGCGCCATTTTCTAACGGAATATGCGTGTGACATCACATATTTACATGTTCAGCACAAATTTTGCCCTACTCTGCAGCGCTATTTCATAAAAACTACATTTCAGACTTTTAATTTTTATTTTGCAACACGTAGCCTCCTCTTTTATCTGTAAACTGAGACATTAAACATAGTCGTAAGTTAAATACTCTTGGTGATATACGCATTCTATGCAAACAATAAAAAGAGTCTTAAAACTTTTCTTTAAATGTACCCGTTGTCAAGGAAGGACGAGAACGTGTGTAAAATCAGCAACACGATCACCAACCTCGGACCAGCATTACAGACGAAAACATTTGTTTGGTTAAAGACATTACTGATGACGATCGACGGGCGACAGTATCAGACATTGCAGAACAAGTCGGAATCAGTTATGGGAGCTGTCAAGCAATCATCACAAACGACCTACAGTTCCAGAAAGTGTGTTCCAGATGGATCCCTCACCTTTTGACCGAAAATCTGAATATGAGACGTTTGGAGGTCTGTCCGAGGCTTACAGCAAGGTTTGCGGAAGAAGGTGATGTATTTTTGAGTCGGTTCATCACTTGCAACGAAACATGGGTGCACCACTACACCCACGAATCTAAACAAGCCAGTAAGGAGTGGCAGAGGAAAGAAGCAGCACCAGTGAAAGCCAAGACTCGATTGTCAGCTGGCAAGGTTCTTGCAACCATTTTTTTGATCGGCGAGGCATTTTGCTGATTGATTTTTTCCACGAACGACGCACAATCAATGCTGCTTACTACTGCGAGCTGTTGAACAAGGCGAGGGTTGCATATCGCCGCAAAAGACGAGACCAACCAATTCGACAGGTCATCCTCCTCCACGAAAATGCGCGGCCCCATATTGCAGCTCTGTCTGTCTCCGAGCTACAGAAAATACACTGGACTACACTTGATCATCCTCCTTACAGCCTGGACTTATCGCCTTGCGATTTCCATTTGTTCGGACCGCTTAAAGCAGCTCTAGGAGGGCAACGATTTGAAGATAATGAGAGTGTGGAAGACTTTGCGCGGAAATGGCTGGTGACATGACTCTGTTCTTTTATGACGAGGGCATCAAAAAGCTGCCCATACACTGGGACAAATGCATTTCCAAAGCAGGAAACTATGTGGAAAATTAAATTGTAATTGCATTGTTTTTTTTCAATAAATGAATTTAAATTAAAATTAAAATCCTGTTTATATTTGATCTCCCCACATATTTTCAGAATCTCCTTTATGTCCATTAGCTTACTTGTGTTTCTTAAGCTGCTAATGTTTTTAAAATGTTAAATTCCTTGGATATCATCTTTAAACCTCACTCTGTTTATTTGGCACATGCAACATGATGCAGGTTTTGAGGGTAGGACCAAGAACCCATGTGCCTGTTCACACTCTCATAGTGAAATAGTTATTTTAATAATTTTGTATTTCATGAAACTGTGTATTTTAACAGTAGACCAAATTTTCCGCTTCAAGGGACAGACGTTTTATGTTTAATAAACAATACTGTAAGGAACCTGATTGTTTTGTTCAAGAGTGCAAGTGTCACCAGATTATGTTTTTTGGCAGGGTTGTCCAGCACCATCAACTAGTGATGGGATATTCGATTTATTTTGCTGAAATGATTAATTTGCTACCGTTCACGTTACTGATTCATACAGTGATCCGATTCACGGCACATTAGAGTCACCGGTCATATTGCATCTGTGTAGTGTGTAATGCTCGGACAGCAGCAGCAACATTCAATGCTTGCTGCTGCCATCTGGTCTTCTTTCTATTAACTGCTTTCCTATGCGCCATCTAGCTTTCAGATTCAGGTTTCTCCTCCAGCCCACTTCATGTCTAGTGTTGATGCTACAGCAGAAGTTCGGCTCCCCGCCAATGTCCACTTCATAAGTTCATAAATTGTACAAATGTCCAGTGTACCGATAATGAGTTGTGTGTGTGTGTGTTGTTCCTCACTGATCCGTGATTGCGTACGATTATTTCAGTGTGCCATGGTTCACTGTATGTCTCGCTGCAGCAGAAGTTCGGCTCCCTGCCAATGTCCAGTGTACCAATATACTTGGTACGTTATTGGACATAATAAATTTTCCAGCTAACTCATTCCTGGTTGCCAGCATTTTGCCCCAGTGTGCCAAGTTGCACTCATCAGTTGGTAAATAGCACACCTACCAAAACACATGGCTAGTGCATACCGTGGAGGCCACTGCGTAGGCTACTTGGAGCCACCGGCAGTGCCAATGCACTATGAGAGACTTTGTCTCCTTACCAAAAACTGATGCCTCCCTGGCCATATTGGTATTATAAATTTACTCATTTGGGACAAATATTTCAGGTTCCCTGTGGGAATCAATATCTATATCAATATCCAGTGTGCCGACAATGAGCCGTGTGTGTCTCACTGATCCGTGATTGTGCCACTCAGCACTGTCTGCTGTGAGTCGGCTGAATAGTGTGCTTGCCATTCCTGTGAAATGATTCACTGGGACACTTGAATGAATCGATACAGTGCTTTGAATCATACACTCAGTAGCCAACACTACCTTCCACATCCTGTTGTCCATCTGTTCGTACCTCTTTTAGTGTCCTTGCATTTGTGTATTTTATTTATCCTTTCCTTCATTTGTTTATTTATTTATTTACTAGCAATTACCCGCGGCTTCGCTCGCGTGGATTTCGTAATTTGATCAAAGTAATCATTCCTCGGCATTGTACTAAGACATTATCTGAAAATTCCTAAAGTATAAAAACTCACCCAAAAATTGAAATTCATTTAACCCAGAAATTCTTTGTAAATCATTTTGTGGTATTACCTTTTAGGGCTAAGACGACCATGTGACATAGAACTGTACATATGAGAAACGGTCTTCTCACAAGTCGAAAAAATAAGTACATGTTTATTTATTTTTGAAGGAGATTCCAAATACCTATTCCCACATCTGTAACATCTTCAGTTTTTCAGATATAAGTATCCTCACGAAAATAATTCAACTCCTTTTTCACCCCACCCCTGCCCGTTAAGTTGGTTTCACCCCACCCAAAAAATGCGTGTTTCTTTATTTTTAAAGGATTCCAAATACCAGTTTACACGTTTGTAACATCTTTTTTTTGTTTTTTTGGTATATATTCATAAAAAAATTCTACTAATTTTTCAATTCTTTCAACCCCCCCCTCCCACATTACGGGTTTTTCCGAAAACAAAAAATACGCGTTTCCTTATTTTTAAAGGAGATTCCAAATACCAATTTTCACGTCTGCAACAAGTTACATTTTTGAGATATACTGTAGATATGCTAATTTTAAAAATTCACCCCTTTTAGTTCCCCTCAACTGGAGTTTCTGAAAACAAATCACCTATATTTCTTTACATTTACAGGGGATTCCAAATACCAGTTTTCAAATCTGTAATATGCTACGTGTCTGAGATAATTTGCAGATATAGTCTTTTAAAAAATTCACCCCGTTGTCACTCCTGTTCACCCCCTATTCATCAGATTATCCAAAAACACAAAAATACGTGTTTCTTTGTTTTCAAAGGAGATTCCAAATACCAATTTTTACGTCTGTAAACTTTTAATTTTTTGAGGTAAAGCTTACCTCATTTTAAAAATTCACCCCCCTTTTCACCCCCTTAGTGCCAGAATATCCAAAAATCCTCCCTTCTTTATGTCCAGTAGTTTTGAGTCAGGTCAGGTCAGGTCAGGTCAGGTCAGTCAGTCAGTCAGTCAGTCCATGTTATTTTGTATATATAGATTTTGTGTTTTTAATTAGGGTACACTCCTCAACTGCTTTGTGACAGCAGTAACACACAGGGGCTTGCTATTACAACAAAAACTCCCCAACTTGACTGTGACTAGCAAAAGAAAAGGGTGCCTGACATTATAATTAAAACACCCTAACTCAGCTGTGACTGGAACTAATAAGGATAATAATAATAATAATAATAATAATAATAATAATAATAATAACAACAATAATAATAATAACAATAATAATAATGGTGTGAGGCCTCTGAAGAGCCTGGTGCAGGTCTTTCGAGTTGACACCGTACAGGCGACCTGCACGTCTATGAGGATGGGGCCTTACTTATGATGAATTGTAAAGATGAAGACGGCACACACACCTAGCCCCCGAGCCATCGGAGTTAACCAATGAAGGTTAAAATCCCTGGCCCGGCCGGGAATCAAATTTAATAGTTTTCCATCATGACCTCACAAAATGGATTCGAAAAGGCAGTAGCAAAATAATTACAGAAACAGATCTATATTACACAATATCAATAGCTCACAGAAATACCGTGCGTTACAAAAGCGTAGTTATACTTAAATTTGTGTACTCCTCCCGATGTTGTACAAGTCTTTTCAGGCAAACACCTAATGGAAATGAGCTTCATGTACTGTTTTAACCACCTACAGCCCTCATAACAAGTCTTGCCCATCCCAGGACAGCAGCTAGTAGCGTTATCGGTTTCACTGCAGAGAGTGGACTTGATCAAACTGTATAAATACAGAGGCTGGCCCCGCAATGTAGGGGTAGCATGCCTGCCTCTTACCCAGCCAGGTCAGGGATTTTTACCTGGATCTGAGGGCTGGTTTGAGGTTCACACAGCCTGCATGATTACATATGAGAAGCTATCTGACGGTGAGATGGCAGTCATGGTCTAGCAAGCCAAGAATAATGGCCAAGAGGATTCATTGTGTTGACCACATAACACCTCATAATCTGCAGGCCTTCGGGCTAAACAGTGGTCGTATGGTAGGCCATGGGCCTTTGGTACTGTTGTGCCATGGGGTTTGGTATGGTATAAATACAGAAACATAATGTAGATAACCATTAATCGATTTTTTTCTCCTCATGCAATATTTTTGATCCTGTAGGGCAGGGCCTCTCAGGGTGCATGCACCTCTGGTACATTGTGTTGGCGCAAGGTGCAATAGATGACTTGGCTAGGTTGACTAGAGTGCAGTCACCCCACTCCTCAATTTTGAGCAATAGCGCTGTCTCTCTCTTTCTCTATGCCCATCTCGCTCTTCCTCACCCACTCTGCAGCGCTCCACCAACCGAGCAGAGTTGAGTTGAGCTTAGTCAAGTCGCCACGAGACAAAATGCTGATCCAAACGAAGCTGAGTCAGACCGATGCACTGTGCACAGAACATCTGCGCCTCGGCTTGCACATGTGAAATTTTGGGAGTTTGAGAGCCTCAGCTGTAGGGGTAATGTGGTTTCAAAATCAAGAATTTCAATTGCTGCAATATCAAGCCTCTGCCTTTTTTACTGGAGAAATTTCTTCTAATCTCTTCACCTTATTATATTTCTCTTTTCCTACATCTGAAATGTGAGGCCAAGCCCATTTTTTTTCATAGGCCAAGACCAATCACAGAGTTAATCATTTTGCAAGGTGACACATTTTGAATTAACTGCATAAATAACAGTTGAAATATGTTTACGCTTCTCTGATGGAGGGCATTCACGGGAACATTACATCACCTCCTTAGCAGCATTAACCTACGCTAACATATTGTATTAGAAATAGGCCCTTTTCTGCTACTTGTTTAATGTCACACTAACACAAAAATAGGCCTAAATATTTTCCTGAAGACAGCATTGTTGAATATATAGCATACATTAACATTAATCTCGCTATCACCACTACTAACACATTAAGTAACATTGCCACCATTGTGAAGTGCTAGCTTATCTAGAAAACTGATGTTTCTCTTATTGCATTAGCAGTTACTGCTGTGTTGCTTTTTTCCATAAACTGTTTTTCTTAAATACATGACCAGTTTTGCAAATTGGGAAGAATTTGACTAATTTCTATCATAAAACGCCCTGAAATCCCACTTTTATTATTTAGTTGGCCATGCCAACAGATGGTGAGACTACAGCAGATATTTGTGCAGTGACATGTGGTAAGTTACAATGTTTGCTACTTGCAGCACAGTGGTACATTTTTCTCATTAACGCATGGAGCCTATAGTCATTTCAACATTGAGAAGATGAAGATTATGTCGGTGATGATAATTTGCTCTTACCTGAATTACTGGAGAAAAAAAAAAAAAAGGGGGGGGGGGAAGGGGTGGGGGGTGGGGTGGGGAGGTCTGTGATATTCTGAATCAATGTGACTATGAAACGTATGCAGCAGTAGATTAGAGCTTAGTTACAACAGAAACACTAATGGACAACTACTGTATATTGTAAGTGAACTGAAGAATAAGGGCCACAGTGACCATGAAGAGAAGTGTGAAGTACCTGTCCCAACAGTAAGCCATTAAAGATGTGGACATATTCTATGAAGCTAGAGGAGAGTGCAGTGTATTTGGGATGTAAATAATGGACATAGAATGTTATTTGGAAAGGACGTACTGGGCAAGAAGGAGAAGAAAGACAAAAGTTACTCATTATTCCTGTTTTCCATTATTATTATTACTGCGCTGTAGTTGAAAGTTTAACGGTACAAGTTAAAACTGTATTATAAAATTTAACACTGTATTTTATGTTGTATGAACTTCACTTCTGATGACGATGCAAATCTACCGACACGAGACTGACACATTTTAGCACCTTCAAATACCACCGGACTGAGCCAGGATCGAACCTGCCAAGTTGGGGTCAAAAGGCCAGCGCCTCAAACGTCTAAGCCACACAGCCTGGCAAGATGACTGAAGAGAATTTAATGAAAATCGGTATGTTAAGTTAGGGAATGAGGCACTACAATCTAGGCTATAAATACAGTAATTTTATTCATGCTAAGCGAAATGGTAATTTAGGGGAAGGCCTAATGTTTAATTCTTAAATATCTATGTAATTACCTACTAAATTGGGCTCAGAATGGCAACACTCTACCGTCTGAGCTAGTCACTATACGAACCTGTCAATTTGGGCTCAGGAGGCGAGCACATACTGTGATGCCAGAAAATAATATAACAACAAACATTGTCTACAGAGAAGCGTTCATATGATATACTTATTCTCTTAAGAAATTTAAGCCCATCGAAATTATTTAATGCCACTCTTTGTTCATGACTCCAATGATACATCAAACCTTGTATGCAAAAAAGCTTAATAAGTCAGAAATAAAATCCACGCGTACAAAGTCGCAGGCACTGCTCGTCTAAATTAATCCAAAATCGAACCACTGGCTAGAATTAAAAAAGATGAGGATGAACAATGATTATGAATTTAAAACAATCAGTGGATCTGACCTGCAATGCCTCACCTTCCCAGAAACTATAATGAAAAATTAATATTACTGACCAAGGGACTGCTTGCAAAGCACAATTCTGAATCGATGACTCTTCTTGTCTAAAGGCCTACAAAATCCAGGTCAACGGCCCCTCATAATGGTACTTATCACTAGTAAAGTAGAACCATGGTATTTCTCAATTTCTGGTACTAATCAGGAGTCGCGTTGACTCACGGTGTTTTGCCTATGGTGTTTTGCACATAATGCCGCCACTTGTAGCCAACGCAAACCCATGGTGTTCCTCACATAGGTGTACTAATCATAGGGACTCGTACTTTCCCGTGGTGTTCCACACGTAGTGGGTACTAATCACAGGCAACGCAGACCCACAGCATCGCTCATATAGTGCTACTGATCACAACCCAGACCCGTGATGTTTCTCACAATGGTACTAATCACAGGTAATGTAAGCCCGTGGTGTTCTGCATATAGTGGTACTAATCGCGGGTACTGTAAACCCATAGTGAGCTACCCACTATTACTACTAATGGCAAAACTATTGAGTACCTAACATAGTGGTACTACGCCAGTAAAAGCAACCCATGGTGTTCCCCGCGTGATGGTAGTATTCACAAGTAGTTTCATGGTTCTGATTCAATCATCCCTTGGTCGCCCCTTTTAGTCACCTCTTACGACAGGCAGGGGATACCGTGGGTGTATTCTTCATCTGCATCCCCCACACACGGGAGGTGAACTTCACTTTTGCACTTTAATGTCAGGCTTGAAAGGAAATGTGTATCTAAAATAAGCTTAATTAAATATTGTTCTATTTAATTTTCTGTCTCACTCCACTAATAGCATCAATTTTGATTACAATCACACTCATTTATGACACAATTTATCAGGTCCCTTGGATGTCATTATAATCAAGATCTACCCTAAACTTAAAAATTTAGTTTAACTTACCTTTTATTTACTACTACTCTGGCTGCATATTCACGGAGGCTGGGCACAATCACAGACAAACGTGTAACCTTGGGCGGCACAATCCATGTATTCTGGGATATGTCAATATCTTGCAAATTCAACATCCTGGCAGAGCATGGGAGGTATGTCAACTCATTTGAAGCAATATTTAGGAACCTTAAAAGAAGGAGAATATATAAAATTCTCTCGTATAAAAATTAAACATTTTAAAATGTACTTACATTATTTTGTAATATTTGCTCTAAAATAATGTCATTATTTTATCCACATGAGGATAACCAAAACTATCAATCATTTTTTCCCTTCATATTCAAAAGAGGACATGATTTTTGAATGTCAATCTATTCAATACAAAAGTGTAACTACATACATTATATAGCAGCACAAAATGCCATATTTGCTGGAAGTAATCAACAGATGTTAAGTCTCCCACTACATATAGTGCTGTTTAATATACTTTCTGGTCTCATTTTAAGTCTGGAGTTTCAAGACATAACATGTGGATCAAAACTATTTTACTTGGGAGTACCAACAGGCTACAGCAAGGAACAAAATTAAACACAAGTGTACAAGTTAAATTGTATAGTTTACCACTCATATTGTCTATTCAATAATGCTCAATAATTTGAAGGCATTTCGACAATTAAGACTGTGTTTTTCTACACAACAACAGTCCTAAACACATAATTATTGCAAATACAGTCCCTGGCCAAATGAATATGACCACCTCATATTTTCTCTCTTTATGGATTCATTTAACCATTTTCGACACTGGAAAGTGTTTGTAGGAAGACTGTAAGTGCATTTATATATCAAGGAAACATTTAAGTGGGAGAGTTGTGAAAAATATTGTATGTTGGTCACACTATTTTCATGTTGGCGTCAATTTATACTTATGGAGGGAAATGCGTGCCGCTCTTGTATTCATTTTCTCTCCACACAAGTTGCTTTTTAAAGGTAAAATCTAATGGTAAGTTAAACCTAATCAATTATTTTCATTTCTGCTTGCATGTACTGTACATATATTTCACGCCTGTTCACGATAGGTTTATGCTCCTTTGGGAGAAAATTAACGAACTTTTCCAATTCTAACCTCAAATTGTTATGTTTTCAGAAATGGGCTTAGAAAAGGACCTGTCACCAACCAAAAGGGGAATGATTCAAGGTCTTTTGACAAACTAATCTTTCATAGCAAGAAATAGCAAAAAAGTTGGAGTTTCAAAAACTTCAGTGGCTAATATAATTCATAGGTTACATGAAAACAACACTCTGGCATCGAATCGTAAGGGCAAATGTGGCAGAAAAAAGGTGATGTCACTTCGTGGTGAACGAATGTTGAGAAAAATAATACTAGAAGATAGAGCAGCAATGAACAGCAACATAAGAAGGAAATTAAACAATGCAGGAATTCCAGTGTCTACCAGAACAGTTCAGCGGAGACTGGCAGACTTGGGCTACAAAAGCTGCAGACCTGCTCGCAAGCCAAGACTTAATCCAAGGATGATGAAGCAATGGTTGGAATGGACTAAGGCACACAAACACTTCACTGTAGAAGACTGGAGATCAGTATGTTTTTCAACTCTTCATTTTTATTTGAAAATTATCCATAGTTTTAAAAATTTTACAAAGTGCTTTTGTGTTTCAAGTATGCTTTAGTGACGAAAGCACCTTCCAAATTTTAATGAACAAGGCTCAGTTTATTAAGTGAAGGCCATCGGAAAAATTCAATGAAAATTGTGTGATAAAGACTATCAAACATCCAACTTCGGTGATGGTGATGATATGGTCAGTGATTAGTGTCAGAGGTTTAGGTAGGCTGTACATCGTTGAAGGTACGATAAGACAACAACAGTACATCAATGTTCTGCAAACTTGACTTCTTCCACAACTCCGGGATTGGTTCAAAGGAGATGAAAAGAAAATATTTATGCAAGATAGTGCTCCCTGCCATACGGCAAAGACTGTCAAAAGATTATTGAAGGAAAAGGAAGTTCCTCTGTTGGACTGGCCAGGTAATTCTCCTGACCTCAACCCAATTGAGAATGTATGGGAAATGTTAAAGAGGGAAGTGGCAAAAGATAATGTCACTAGGAGGATACATTTACTTGAACGGATCATATTCCACTGGAACAACAACCAGCAATGAAGGATATGAGCTTACGATGCATAGATAGCATGCCTCGCAGAGTGCAGGCCGTTATTGCTGCAAAAGGAGGACTGGCAAAATACTAGTATTGACAATTAAATGAGGGTTCAAATCTGAGTTTTGTGATTAGTTGTGTTATTCTGTGTGTATATGTATAAGTCTAGTCACATTTCACACAATTAAAATAAATAAAACATGAATGAAATGCATAAAGGCAATTTAAAGTTTATTTTCCTAGGTTTACTTAGGGGGTCATATTAAATTGGCCAGGGACTGTAGTCATTTGATGAGTTATTTTATAAATGATATCAGACTTAATCTCCCAGGGCCTGACAAATGCTTGACAATCAAAACATGCAATCCCTCCTTTCCTTCTGCCCCTCTGTTAAGGTTAAGATTTCGGTAGACAAGGTGGGCAAGAAGACGCAGAGAAGGAAGCATAATACAGTACACCTGTAAACGCTGTGCAATGCCACAATAGCAATCGGGCAGAAGTGCAAATATGCACATGATGAGGATGGAACACCGTCAGAGTTGGGGTTGGCGGACAGTTCCGTTCAGTTGCCCTGTAACAATTGCAGTTACTCAGTTGAAGAGCAATTGGTGATGTGTATGGGTGCACAAGAGACCACACATGGGTGAAGATAAAGCAACATTGTTGGCTTACGAGAAACGTGCATTTAATCTTGGCTTAGATTATATCTGAAAAAGATATCATTATTATAAACACAATGACATGTTGCATTCTTGAAAGATTCTATCAAATCACACTTTTAAATTTTTTTAAAATATACAATGAATGAAGAAATATTATTACTGTCATAACTTAAATTGTTTTGGAAATTATTAAGGGGTTGTGTAATGAGCATTTAATGACCTGGCTAGTTTACCAGCAATTTTCCATTACCTCATGTTCTGGTGATGTCATCGCCTTTTGTAGAACTGTACTAGTATTATTATATTATTATCATCATACTTGTAGTTTTATTATTACTAATCATTATTACTGTATTTTAAACTACGAGGTTAGTCAAAATTACGTTGACACTCAAATGCACGTAACCCATAGAGATTGTTGTAGCCACAAAGACGCACCCACGAAATGCTGTCAATTGTGTACTGTTCTATTTACAAATTATTTACACATTGTACATAAACTAATAAACTGCCATCATGAACAAAACACTACTACAAAGAATAAGACCACAGCACTTGCATGTCAAGAAAGTTTAATATATAAGTAATAATAATAACATAAACGTTTCCACCTTTTCAATACTAAAATATATTCACAAAATTATAAATTACACGGTACTAGTTTCGACCCATCTAGGGGTCATCATCAGCCGTATTGGAGCAAAGATCACTTTTGGCGAAATCCTAAGAAAATGTTATTTTAAAGAATAACAAGTGAAATGAGATGTTATTATGGTAATAGTTAATAATACAAGGAATATACATAATAAGAGGTTTTTAACAAAGAATAAAGTATAAATGGGGTGTTGTAAAAATTATAATCATGGAAATCAGTAAGTTCTTGTATTGAAATGACATATATAAAATTATATATGGCTTAGGAAGAGGGCTTAAGGTGGGGCTGAAGGGTGCGGGAGAAAGTGTAATTGTCTTGGAAAAGTACCTTTGATTAAATTTAGGATTGAGTTTAGGTTGGCTGCATTATTGTTTCTGAGGGAAGTGATAAATAGATCGAAGAGTATGTTGGGTTTCTCTGAGATTTCATTGAGATTGTGACTGGCATTAAAGTATTGGTCTAGGTGTATGTAGTAATTTTCCATTATGTTGAGTAAAGGGCCCTTGTTTGCTAATACAAGGATGTCCATGTCTTGTTCAATATTGGTGAAATTATGGTTATAATCTTGCATGTGTTGGCCGATGGCTGAAAACCTGTTGTATTTTATTGCGTTAGTGTGCTCGTGGTATCTGATAATGAAGTTTCTCCCGGTTTGCCCGATGTAGGTTTTTTTTACAGGTGGTACATTTGATCCTATAAACTCCTGATTTTAAAAAACTGCTGGTCTTGTTGATGTGTGAAGTATTGTATAAAACGTTCATGTTCTTATTGTTGGTTTTGAAGGCTATTTTAACGCCTTGTTTCTTAAAGATGTTGGTTAACTTGTAGATTTCATTGTTGAACGTGAAGGTGGAAAATGTTAGAGGTTTGGTTATTTCTTTTTTGAGGGTAGTTTTTGGGCGATGTTTGTGTTTATTGATTATCCTTTCTATAAAATGATTGCTGAAGCCGTTGAATTTTGCGATTCCGCGGATTGTGTTGAGTTCATCTTTTAGATCTTTATTGGACATAGGTATGCTGAAGGCTCGGTGAACTAGGCTGTTGTATGTGGCTCGTTTGTGGGACTGGGGGTGCACTGAATCTGGTCGAATGGTGGAGGCTGTTTGAGTGGGTTTTCTGAAAATTTTATAACTGAAAGAATCTGAGTTTCTAGTGATGGTTAAATCTAGAAAGTTGATTTTTTGATTTGATTCGGATTCTAGTGTGAATTTGATATGAGGATCAATATTGTTGAGTCTTAAGAGGGTGGTGGGTGCGTTAATTGATTTCTCATTCATGATTACAGACATCGTCGACATATCTGGCCCAAAAGAGAATGTTTTCGAATTCGTTGTCAATTTTGGTGTATTCGCGGAAGTCCAGGTATATTTCTGCTAAGATACCTGAGGCCGGTGACCCCATTGCCAAACCATTTTGTTGATATATGACATTGTCAAAAGTGAAGAAGTTATTGTCGATGATAAGTTTTAATATTGTGATAAAGTCTTGTATCTCTAGTTTGCTTAAGTGGCTGTTTTTGTTTAAATTGTTTATAATTATCGGAATTAATTTTGATACTTGTATGCTTGGGTACATATTTACAATATCGAAAGAGTGGATGGAGTGATCCGGTTGCAAATTGAACTTGTTTAGATTTTCTACTAGCTCAGATGTGTTTTTAATAGACTTTTTGGATAAGAATTGATAATTTTTTCTTAAGAAACATTGGATGAATTGTGATATTTTGTATAAGGGGCTCGGTCTATAGTTGATAATTGGCCGGATGGGAATTCCGGTTTTGTGAATTTTGGGAAGAGCTTTAGCAGTGGGGAGTCCTGGGTTCATATGTATGAGACTTTATCACAATATTAAAACTTATCATCGACAATAACTTCTTCACTTCTGACAATGTCATATCAACAAAATGGTTTGGCAATGGGGTCACCGGCCTCAGGTATCTTAGCAGAAACATACCTGGACTTCCTCAAATACACCAAAATTGACAACGAATTCGAAAACATTCTCTTTTGGGCCAGATATGTCGACGATGTCTTTGTAATCATGAATGAGAAATCAATTAACGCACCCACCACCCTCTTAAGACTCAACAATATTGATCCTCATATCAAATTCACACTAGAATCCGAATCAAATCAAAAAATCAACTTTCTAGATTTAACCATCACTAGAAACTCAGATTCTTTCAGTTATAAAATTTTCAGAAAACCCACTCAAACAGCCTCCACCATTCGCCCAGATTCAGTGCACCCCCAGTCCCACAAACGAGCCACATACAACAGCCTAGTTCACCGAGCCTTCAGCATACCTATGTCCAATAAAGATCTAAAAGATGAACTCAACACAATCCGCGGAATCGCAAAATTCAACGGCTTCAGCAATCATTTTATAGAAAGGATAATCAATAAACACAAACATCGCCCAAAAACTACCCTCAAAAAAGAAATAACCAAACCTCTAACATTTTCCACCTTCACGTTCAACAATGATATCTACAAGTTAACCAACATCTTTAAGAAACAAGGCGTTAAAATAGCCTTCAAAACCAACAATAAGAACATGAACGTTTTATACAATACTTCACACATCAACAAGACCAGCAGTTTTTTAAAATCAGGAGTTTATAGGATCAAATGTACCACCTGTAAAAAAACCTACATCGGGCAAACCGGGAGAAACTTCATTATCAGATACCACGAGCACACTAATGCAATAAAATACAACAGGTTTTCAGCCATTTAAACATAAGAGTTTCATTTTTGGTCCGTATTGAACTGAGAATGGAAGATAGGAAAAACTAGAAAGGGTCCACCTTTTCAATACAAAAATGTTATAGTTTATTTATGACATGTATTTGCACTTGGGACTAGTTTCGACGCTGTGTTGGCGTCATCATCAGCCAAAAAATGGGAAAATAGGCCAGTGTGTAGGCATTCATATTACACAAGGTGTTACATTAAACAATACAAATCTTGCAAGGAGATAAAAACATGGATGAATATAGAAACAAATGAATCGTTGAGAAAGCAAAAGTTATACATGTTAAAAATAACCTTAACCACATATCTTGCAGTGCGAAAATATTCTTCTTGAATGATTCCTGAGTATAAAACACACGCGCACACATTTCTGAAGAGCCAGCAGGCAGGACAAAGTAAAGTGAAACCTTAAGAGTTCTTCTGAGAAGAGTTCATCATTTTTCTATGTTCCGATTAAATAATGAAGTCTCCCTTGAGTTCCTGATAAACATACACAACAGGAAATTCTCCTTCACTCTCAACAATAGCTATAAAGACCAACGGTAAATTTCATTTTTCAAAGACGTGAAAGCATGATCTTGAACGTGATGTAACTCCTTTCATTAAACCCATTTTTTACACAAGGTGTTGCATTAAATAATATATCTCACGAGGAGATAAAAACAGGGACGAATGTAGAAACACATGCATCGTTGAGAGAGCAAAAGTTGTACATATTAAAAATAAGCTTAACCACACAACTTGCAGTGCGAAAATATTTGAATTTGAAAGATTCTTGAATAAAAGACGCACGCGCACACACTTCTAAAGAGCCAGCAGGCAGGAAAAAGTAAGGTGAAACCTTAAGAGTTCTTCTGAGAAGAGTTCATCATACTTTCAATGTTCCGACTAACTAATGAAGTCTCGTTTGAGTTCGGCCAACACATGCAAGATTATAACCATAATTTCACCAATATTGAACAAGACATGGACATCCTTGAATTAGCAAACAAGGGCCCTTTACTCAACATAATGGAAAATTACTACATACACCTAGACCAATACTTTAATGCCAGTCACAATCTCAATGAAATCTCAGAGAAACCCAACATACTCTTCGATCTATTTATCACTTTCCTCAGAAACAATAATGCAGCCAACCTAAACTCAATCCTAAATTTAATCAAAGGTACTTTTCCAAGACAATTACACTTTCTCCCGCACCCTTCAGCCCCACCTTAAGCCCTCTTCCTAAGCCATATATAATTTTATATATGTCATTTCAATACAAGAACTTACTGATTTCCATGATTATAATTTTTACAACACCCCATTTATACTTTATTCTTTGTTAAAAACCTCTTATTATGTATATTCCTTGTATTATTAACTATTACCATAATAACATCTCATTTCACTTGTTATTCTTTAAAATAACATTTTCTTAGGATTTCGCCAAAAGTGATCTTTGCTCCAATACGGATGATGATGACCCCTAGATGGGTCGAAACTAGTACCGTGTAATTTATAATTTTGTGAATATATTTTAGTATTGAAAAGGTGGAAACGTTTACGTTATTATTATTACTTATATATTATTCTCAGTTCAATACGGACCAAAAACATGAAATTCATAACCATTAACAACAAAGTTTACATACTTGACTTCAAACACTCGGCTAACACGACTACCACACAAGTATTATAATCTATTAGCTTCATGTCCGTATTGATAGATACTACAACATAAAAGTAAATTGAGAAGTCTCCACCTTATCAATACATTAATTTATTTACTAAAGTAGTAAATTCTGTCAGTACCGGTTTCGAAATTAGAATGAGTGAAATTAGAAATTAGAATAAGGAATTGTACCTATTCCATTTGTTATTATTTCACCTGGCTTACAAATATTTTTAACCGGCTTGCTATGTCGGATCAAAACTTTTTATGTTGTACACTATAAAACGATAATGTTGATACATATTTTATACTACTAATGTAAACGAGTGTAAACCCCATTTTACGTTAAAAATAGGCACACGAGGCAACATACCTATCATACAACAAGGAATTTTAAATTCAGAATCCTTTCTATTTTAATAAGTATTTTTAACTCCTGGTACAATTGGACTAGTTTTATAAAAATGTAACGTCCAAGAATTAATGCAAGAAATGTAAAAACTTACTTGGTGTTTTCAGATTAAACACAATGAAACAATATGCCTCAATACTATAGATTTTTAAGCCTGTGCAGCAATTACAAACACTAGTGTATATAAGTGTAAACTTTATCTCAGTTTTATAATTAATGTGAACAAGTGTAAAATCCACTGGATGTTCAATAACCTAGACATAAAGTTATATACCTCACACAATGGTATTTTTAAGCCAATAGATGATTTCACTAATATATCAACAAACAATCTTTCAATGTCTGATTCAATTGGATTATTAATGAAGGTACAATCTCCCATATGTGATGTTTTTGTAATTATATAAATCTTTTTGTGTGTCAACTGAGGATGATCCCTTAGGGATCGAAACCAGTACTGACAGAATTTACTACTTTAGTAAATAAATTAATGTATTGATAAGGTGGAGATTTCTCAATTTACTTTTATGTTGTACCACACAAGTATACAGAACTCAGAGTACTGGCCCACTGCTGTTTTGGTCGTCCTTTTTGGTCTCCTCGCGACGACTTTGAACATGTAATCTGTCTTTGTGATAGTATCAGCCCCATCTTTAGTACATGTCCAAACCATCATAGATAACTCATACATTTTGTCTTGAATCGGTGCAATGCCAAATCTCTAATTAATTAATGTTATTTGCTTTACGTCCCACTAATTACTTTTCAAGGTCTTCGGAGACGCCGAGGTGCCGGAATTTAGTCCCGCAGGAGTTGGGGTTAGAAGGCCAGCGCCTTAACCGTCTGAGCCACTCAGCCCGGCTGCCAAATCTCTCTCCAATGGTTTCACTGGAGATGCAATCCAGTTTAGTGGCACCAGCTGTCCACCTCAGCATATTCGTCTCCATGATGCTCAGTCAACGCTCTGTCTCAGTTGCAGTCTGCCAACATTTGCAACCATACAGGGCAATAGATTTTTGATATGAGATTACCTTTCATTCTCCAGTCACAAGTGATGCCGCCCATTGTTCGCGATTTCATCCAGGCTGCGGTTATCCTTGTACTGACCTCTTCGACAAGTCTACCATCATCAGCATTCATGGAGCCAAGATAGTTGAATCTTGTTACTTGTAGCAGGTCCTCACTGTCTACCTGAATAGTTCTGATGGGTTACGAATCTGACATCATATATTCAGTCTTCTTTTTATTGAGGCACAGGCCGTATTGAGTCAGATGATAGCTCCATTCTTGGGTTTGCCGTTGCAGATCAACCCGGGTCTGTTCCAGTGTCCATTATCAGCATGAACAAGAACGGTGATGGCGCTGAACCTTGGCGAACACCAACGGTGAAAGAAAAGTCACTGGACACTCCTGTGGTGGCTTGAATGTAGCTCTTTGGATCTATATAAAGCAGCTGCACCCAGCTGACAAGGGATTCCGGTATGCCAAGCTTTTGCAGTGCTAGCCACATGAGGTCATGAGGTACACGCTCAAAAGCCTTTTCAAGGTCCAGGAAAGCTAGATGGATTACAGTGAAACCTCGATTCTCCGTTTTTCGAGGGACCATGAAAATAAAACGTACAATACGGGAAAACGGAAAATCCGGGAATGAATGAAAACCATCAACAATTTGGCTAAACATCACAAAAATGAAATATGTATAATTATAATCTTACAAAACTCCTAAATCAAACCAAACTACAGCCCCAGTGGGACTTTGCCTGCCAAACGACCGCTGCTCAGCCCGAAGGACTCCAGATTACGAGGTGCGCATGGTCAGTGCGACGAATCCTCTCGGCCGATATTCCTGGCTCTGTAGATCGGGGTCGCCATCTCACCACTAGATAGCTCCACAATTAAAGGTAATCACGTAGGCTGAGTGGACCTGGAACCAGACTTATATCCAGGTAAAATTGTCTGACGTGGTCGCAATCGAACCCGGGCCTCTGGATGAGAGGCGGGCATGTTAGACCACGAAACCGCATTAATTACCGGTACGCGAGTTCAAAATCTCGACACTTTATATTCAGTTTTACAGGGGAATCTTCGTCAGTTTCCCGTGAAAACTTCTTTCAGTTCAGCGACTTTGATTAGGCTAGCCAAACTCTTCGAAAAATCTAATAACGCCAAGCCAAACGACAATCGACCACAAATAGTTTTTAATTCTCTCATCTAATAAAATAAAGCACATTAGATACGAAAGCACCCAAAATGAATGTGAAATCCGTTCATTTCTTAATCTTTCATTGTAATTTGGTCTCCGGTATACTGTTCGTAGTCAGTTTCTGGAAATCTCGTACCGCGCAAATTAGGCCTACGTCGACTTTTAAAGGTTATGTTGAACTCGAAAACATGGTTTCGAATATAAGTATCGATTCTTAAAAGTTCTCGAATGCATTATATTCAATTCTGCGCGTCACAAATCCAATCAAATTGGAAAGATAAAAGAAATATCAAAACTTCTGAAGTTACGGTTATTCGTGACCTTGAGGTCATCTGGAAAGCGCGCTCGCTGCACATGTCAGTGCGAGTTTGAAATTATACCAACCATTTAAAATGTAACGTGCGCAAATAAAACGACTGCGGTTTTTGGTATTTTAACACGAAAACGTAAAATTCCCAGTCTTACATTAGGACCTAAACAGTAATAGGCAATTCCAAGACCTCCCATGGCTTTCTTTTTTTTAAATTACATTTAGGTGCAACATGTGTTTTGGTCTCGCTAACATAATCATGTACGATAATATCAAAAATACTGAATTTGTGTTAAGAAGCAGTTTCGATTCCTGCCTGAAAGCCCAGTTACTCTGCAGTGCCCTGAGCAAAGTGCCAAAAACCTCTTCGGCAGTACGATCGAAAAAAGTAAAAATATAAACATCTAACCCTGGACGTAATATGGACGTTTTATAAGTGCGAACATTTGACGAAACTCGTTCCGTCTTCAAGCAGAGCTGTCGAAATGCGCCGTGTCTCCTTGCAATTGTTGTCGCCACTCTCTGCTTTATGATTTTCCGAGATTCTCTAAACAATACCACCCGAATGCGATGCTAAGATGGTCCCTTATGCAAGTTCACCGCCGATCGCTTTTCCAATACCGGTACAGTACTTGCTTTAATTATCGCAGTGACGGGGCGTTAACGCCAAGATCCATAAATATGCCTTATCCGTCCTTTTGTGAGATACAGTTTATTAAAAAAACGATTGATCAAGGATTTAGCGTTTATGGGACTGGAATTTCTGGACGGTTGATCCGGGAAATCGTTTCTTCGAGGAACGGATAATGCGGGACTGTTACAACGTGATTTAATTACGATGCTCGCGGGACCACGTAATTTGAACGCATATTCCGGGAAAATGTATTTTCCGGGAACGGATAATCGAGGTTCCACTGTATCTTGTTCTCACGATGCTTTTCAACCAGAACTGTGCAGCATGGATTGCATCAGTTGTGACACAATTCTTTACAAATCCAGTTTGGTTTTTGGAAAGCATGAAGATCTCACGAATCCTTTTATCAAGAACACATTTAAAAATCTTCATCGCATGACTCAAACATTGGATTGGGCAGAAATAAGCACATTCAGCTAGTTTCCCCTTCTTTTGAGACAAGTACCGTGATGACCTTTTGCTAATTGATCAATGTTTGACCCTCTTTAAGGATCTGCTCAAAGAGTTGTGCTAACCATTCTGCCACATCCTACTGCTGAGAGTACCAGAGCTCTGCTGGAAGATCATCTGGGTCAGTAGCTTCCTATGGCTTCAATTCTTTCAAAGCAGCCTTGACCTCTGATATCGATGACTCTGACAGGTCCTTCCACAATATTGCAGCGACTGGGATTGGTGGATGAGGAAATTCCTCAGTTGAGATCTTCTCAAAGTAGCTCCACCAGTAGTCTCTTGCCTTCTTCTAATCAACCAGTAAATTTCCTGTTTCACTGTTGATACTATACAAGCGCTGTCGCAGGTTATCCACATTCCTTATTTTACCCATTTTTGTGTTTTGTAGACAAGTACAGAGGAACTTAATTTCTATTGCCTGAAGAGGACTCTTTGTTTATACGGTAAGTGTTGCTTCCAGACCATACGACAATATACTATCTGCGTCTGATGAAAAGTTGCGCCAGCTTGTAGGTATGGTAGGAGTAACAGATACTGCGCTCTTAACTACAAACATCAGTCATGACAGACAATGTGAGCTCTCTGAATCAATGCATATTCATTATCAAACTGTTCATTACGCAGTACATATAGTAAATGTTTAACTAAGGCACAATTCACTATAACTTTGAACTTCACAACAGCATCTCAGTTTGCAAGAGTAATCGTGGACGGTACAGACGTTTATTGTCAGGCCTTGAGACTCGATGTAGCCGCATGCGCAGCAGCCAAGCTCACCCCTCGCATCTTCTACCCCCATCCATGAGACTTCTTGTTAGACGACCATAGTAGGTACCAGATATATTTTGTACAGGCTAAATCTTGGAAATTAATGGAAATGTTTCATCCCACAGTATTTGACAAATAGCGTGACTGAATGTGGAAGCTTTCTGTATTCTGTTGCTAATCTCTTGATGTATGGTATTGTCTGAGGACAGAACACTACCTACAGTAAGTAGTGGAAGTTGCCTACAACACCAATCTCCGCATCTCCAATTCTTAGATGAACAGTTGGAAAGTTTCTACTCGTCACCAAGTCAACTGTCTTGGTTTTGCTGTTTTTAAAACCTAAGGTTATAAAAGCTTCATGCCAAAGATCTAGTCTAACTTGTACTTCTGCTTCTGTCTCACCCCATACCATTACATCATCAGCAAAAACCATGGCATTAATTGTTAGATCATTCAGTTTAACTGCTTTTAAAGCTTCATCCATTATGATTATGAAGAGGAGTGGTAAAGACAACTTCCTTGCTGGACTCCACTCTTCGTTTTGAAACAACCTGACCTTCCATCTTGGACCTTGACACAACTCTTGGTTTCATCATATAATCGTTGTACTTGTGCTATGATGTCATTGGGTACTTTCTTATGTCTCAAACATTCCCATATATGCCCGTGTCATATGCTTTCTTCATGCCCAGAAAAGACAGTTATAAGTGTTTTACCATTCTCCCAATACTTCCCATAGGGCATTCTGGTGGCAAAAATGAGGTCTACAGTTCATCTATGAGGTCTAAATCCATGCTGTTCCTCCTCCAGTGTAGGTTCAACATATTTTCTAATCCTGCTCTCAAGGATGGATTCGTAGATTTTGAGGCCATGTGACAGAGTTACACCTCTGTAGTTGGTACATTTTCTTCCTATCACCTTTTTTTCAACAATGGTATGATGACTCACTGGGTATAAAATTCTCTTTCCAAATTTTGTTCAGTAGGCCTGGTCTGTACATCCACTGTTGTTAAACCTCTCAGAGTGCTTTGATCATCTCAACACTAAATTTATCTGCTCCAGCTGACTTCTTGTTTTTTTAGTTTAGATATTGCTGTCTCGACCTAGAACTATGTCAAACTATTGGTATGTACTGCCAAAATCATAAGTTTTATCATCTAAGGGACTCCCTAACGATGTTATTGGCTTTACATTCAACTAACTAATTTTATGGTTGTTGGAGATGCCAGAAATGGTAAGGTCTGCACAATGTGGACAACGTAATTAGCTATACTGAACAACAAAATATGTACAAGGAGAAAGAAAAAGTTTTCTTTTTACCTGAGATTGCTTAGCTTTCCCAAACCAGGAGGCAACTGATCCAAATTATTTTGTGATATATCTAAACATGTTAAGGCACGTAGTTTAACTATTTGGTCAGGAATAAATTTCATCTGCAACAAACAAAGTAGATTAATCATAAATATAACATGTAATAAATGTAATCCTATCAACCGTTTCCAGGAGGGAGGCTGAAAGTATAAAATACTTCTCTAATCATGCAAGTCATCTTTCAAAAGACACAGAATAAGTAGTATTCCCTCCCCCACTAATGCTTCAGTGTATTCTAACTAATACTAGCCTCTGTCCACCTTGAGAATGATGAGACATTTAAAAAAATGCATCACTTCTTTTTGTACTGGGGACAGTGTGCCAGCGTCTTACCTGGATTTGAGGGCTGGTTCACGGTTCACTTCATCATAACAATTCTAGCTTTACTCTAGATGGGATGGATATAGAAAGGGTAGAGGAATTTTGCTACTTAGGAAGCATGGTAAGCCAGGATGGAGGTGCTTTTAGAGATGTGGTGAGTTGTATAAAGCCAAAGGAGCTTTTGCACAGTTACAACCAATATGGAGCTCCCCTCACATTCGTATAAAAACGAAGCTAAGGATATTACTCAAATGTTAATCTGTGTTACTCTATGGAAGTGAGACCTGGAAAGTGACCAAAGACACAAGGTTACAAACTTTTACAAATCGGTGTTTGAGGTACATTATGAGACTATGGTGGCCAAAGACCATCTCAAACAAAGACCTTTGGGAGGTCACAAGTCAAAGTCCCATACAGGAACAGATAATGAGAAGAAAATGGAGATGGATCGGGCACACCCTGAGAAGACCACAAGGAAGTATCATAATGAAAAAACTCAGCACTGAGGTAACAAACAGTCAACTGGTTCAGCACTTAAAAGGTTAAAATACTACTAGAACATTACAACGCCGGCCCCGTGGTGTAGGGGTACCGTGCCTGCCTCTTACCCGGAGACCCCGGGTTTGATTTCTGGCCGGGTCAGGGATTTTTACCTGCACCTGAGGGATTATTAGAGGTTCACTCAGCCTACGTGATTAGAATTGAGGTGCTATCTGACAGTGAGATAGCAGCCCCGGTCTACAAAGCCAAGAATAGAACTATCCCTGATTTCCCTTTACAAACATTTGAAAATATGAGATCCCTTCTCAACAGAATATTAACAATATCAGTTAACTGAATATCATCTCATACTTAAATCAACTTGAATTAACTCCATGTTCACTGAAATGCTTGAAGTCAAATAAATAATTCCAATGCATTAAAAAATAAACCTTCAACGTCGTCATGTGAAATTCTAAAACATAGACACCATGAACAACAAGATACTATGAAATAAATGTCCTGAACATAAACATGAAATGCAACGAATACGTTGCTACAATAATAATTTACCTACAATTATTACTTCAATAAATTTGCATCTAAAAACACTAATTTTACTGAGTCAATACTATTAAAAGTCTTGAAATGATCTTCAAATGACATAGGCATTAAAGTTCATCAGATGATTAAGAAGAAATAATATTACTCAAATGAAACTACTGTCGCAAAAAAAAGTACAGACACCTGAGTTTATACGTTAATAAAAAGTTTAACCTTTATCCCGCACAGAAACAAGCTACACCAAAATTTAGCTTATTTTATTCTATGTTTAAGTATGTGTAGTATAAATTAAAAATTAAAATTTTAACACAGGTTGAACACAACACGAGCCAGTATATTTTTCATTTCCAAAGGAGCGCTCACTTTGAAAATTCATAACTTTAAAAGTATGCCTTAAAGAAACTTATTTTTGATCTAAATACCAAGTTTTTATTTCATCTGATATTTATGAAAATAATTGTTGTAAATTTTGTGAAACAACATTTTCTCATTACTGCCGTGAACAATTTGGCTTGTTATGAAGCTCATGAGAATCTCAGGCTATAATTAAAACTGTTTTAGCCTGCATGCAATTGTTGATTTTATATTAATTTATATTTGACTGGGTGGTTGTGTGAGAAGAAAGCAGTCTACTGGCCGGCAAGAATAATGCACTTGGCCCTGGAATCCCTAGCGACGTTGCCGGTTTGAACATACTGGGCATTCCCTGTTGTACAATAAGTGGATGTTTGTTGTTTCATCAGTTCTTTAAAATTTTTATCAGACTATTGCTCGATATATCAACAATAGAATTTATGTAGTAAATTTGTATTTCACGGTAAGTTCCGGCTTATGAGAAGGACTTCTTCGTTTCATTAGTGATTAATGAATTATATGGAAACTTAGTTTCCTTACAAGTAGGGAAGAAGTCATTATTTATCCAAAATTTTAGTAAGAGGGTACAGATTATGCTGTCGCTAACAACTCCGGTCGGCTGAGTGCACAGAACACAGTAGCATTCGCTCCACAGCAATATCTCGTCGCGCCGCAAATTCAATGCGTAAAGGTCGAAAACTATGTTTTCTTTAATTTTTTGGTTTTTGGATATAAGGGTCCTGGGTTCATTTACTGGCCAAGTCAATGAAATTTATCTTCACTTAGGGCTAGGTGATAAGGCTTATTCGAAGTGTATCCTCGCTTCAAAGTATCAGTAGTAATGGTGGGATGCATTAAACTTTTGAAATGTCTTGTATTTAAAGTTCCGAGTGATGGGGGTGGGCAAATACCACTTTTCGTCATCTAGCATGTTATCCCCTTATTCCACTTTCTCACCCCAACAAAACAACATATTTATTGTGAAGTAGTAATGATTTAAAGCTGATATAGAGCAGTGACAAAGTTCAGTTGGCACGGCAAATACTGTAGGCCAACTAAGCAACACTGCTCTCTTCTCTCAAAACCACTCAGTAAAATATAAATCAATATAAAATCAACAACTGCATGCAGGTAAAAAGCAAATTTAATTTTAGCCTGACATTTTCATGAGCTTCATAACAAGACGAATTGTTTACGGCTATGATCATCCTGTAATGAGAAGACGATGTTTCACAAAATTTACAACACCTTTTTTCACAAATATCAGATGAAATAAAAACTTGGTATACAGATAAAAAATAAGTTGCTTTAAGACATATTAAAAATTGGTAACGATCAGATCAATACTTTTAGAGTTAGGAATTTTCGAAGTGAGCGCTCCGCTGGAAATGGAGAAAATACCGGCACATTTTCTTTTGTTCAATCTGTGTTAAAATTTTAACTGGGTACGATAAAAATTTCTACTACACATAATTAAACATAGAATAAAATCAGCTAAATTTTGGTGTAGCTTGATAGAGCAGTGACAGAGTTCAGTTGGCGCGGCAAATACTGTAGGCCAACTGGGCAACACCGCTCGGCCAATACACTGCTTTCTTCTCTCAAAACAAAGGATAAACTTTTTATTGATGATATAGATGTTGATTCTCACAGGGAATGTCTAAACTTGGGTGTCTATACTTTTTTCCACCATAGTAGGAATACCTCTAAATGCTATCCAAGTACAATATTTTGGATGTCAAATGGAAGTTAGGTTTATATCAGGCATGTAATTAGTATTCAATATCGATAAATTATGTTACGAACATATACTACTTTATTTTTGATAATTTTTACTGGCACGTACAAGAAATGAAATGGCGTATGACTTTTAGTGCTGGGAGTGTCCGAGGACATGTTCAGCTCGCCAGGTGCAGGTCTTTTGATTTGACTCCCGTAGGCGACCTGCGTGTCGTGATGAGGATGAAATGATGATGAAGACACATACACCCAGTCCCCGTGCCAGCAAAATTAACCAATGATGGTTAAAATTCCCGAACCTGCCAGGAATCGAACCCGGGACCTCTGTGACCAAAGGCCAGTATGCTAAATTTAGTCATGGAGCCAGACGGCACATAAAAGAACTCCCGCAGGACAAAATTTCGGCACCTCAATGTCTCAAAAAACCGAAAAAATTAGTTAGTGGGATGTAAAGCAAATATTATTATTATTATTATTATTATTATTATTATTATTATTATTATTATTATTATTATTATTATTATTATTATTATTATTTTATGTGTTTCTTTCATATTCCAATGTTTGCCTTGCAAAGATTCATATTTAACCTCCTTTAAATAAACTATATACTTGTTTCACCTAACAATCTTACAATTCATAAACTTTCATATAACAATGTATAAAATCTATATATATAAAATAGGAGTTTTGTCTGTACAGAATTTAAAAAGGATTGTATTCATGTATCAGTCATTTCCACAATAACAAGGAAATGCACTTTTTACTTTTCCGTAATTTCTGTCAGTCTGTCTGTATGTATGTATGTATGTACACGCATCACGAGAAAACGACTGAAGAGAATATAATGGAAATCGGTACGCAAAGTCGGGTAATAAGTCGCTACAATCTAGGCTATAAATAGTTTTATTCACGCTGACTGAAATGGTAGTTTAGGGGAAGGCCTAAATTTTAATTCCCATATATTTATGTTATTAGTGGTCATATCTTAATGAAAATCGGTATACAATGTTGGGAAATAAGTCGCTATAATCTGGGCCATAGGGAATTTTACTCACGCTGAGTGAAATGGTAGTATAGGGGAAGGCCTAAAATTTAATTCTCAAATACAATATTTGATATTGAAGGTCGTATCTTAACGAAACTCGCAAGGGGAAGTCGAGGAATAAGTCGCTACAATCTAGGCCATAAATAATTCTATTCACGCTGAGAAAAATGGTAGTTTAGGGGAAGGCCTACAATGAAATTCTCTAATATTAATGTTATGTCTTATCTTAACCAAAATCGGTATACAAAGTCGGGGAATAAGTCGCTATAATCTAGGTCATAAATACCTTTATTGATGCTGAACGAAATGGTAGTTTAGGGGTAGGCCCAAAATTTAATTCCCAAATAACTGTTATTAGTGGTCGTATCGATAAATACTACATAACTAAAGTTATTTAGTATTATATTTCCGATCATTTTGTCTTATACATTGATACCATACCAGCTATGATTAGAGATATTCATGAATTTGTATTTTTGTTACTAAGTCCTTATCAGCGTCCAGGTACGAAAAAATGGGTAGACAGGATTTAATGAAAATCGGTAGGTATGTAAAGTCGGAGAATAAGGAACTACAGTCTACGCTATAAATAATTTTATAAGACGCCCTAAGATCACAGAATCGAAAGAAAACTAAATGTGAAGGCCTACAATATAGAAAGCTCATAAAACTGATCAACAATAACATTACATTGACCATTGTTTGTTGTGGTGTGCTTTATCTTCTGTTGCCACTCATCTCCTATAGAAAGGATTTGCTGCGTACCGAGTATTTTTTTTAAATTTGCCTTACGTCGCACCGACACACTTAGGTCTTATGGAGACGATGGGATAGGAAAGGGCTATGAGTGTGAAGGAAGCGGCCTTGGCCTTAATTAAGCTATACCCGCAGCATTTGCCTGGTGTGAAAATGGAAATCCACGGAATAACATCTTCAAGGCTGCCGACAGCATGGATCGAATCCACTATCTCCCGGATGGAAGCTCACAGTTGCGCGCCCTTAACCACACGGCCAACTCGCCCAGTTGTACGAGCGTAACAGTCTGCTTAAATATTGGCGGGAAGTAGCTGGGGAGTTGGGTAACTTTATTCTCTAGCAGGCCATTCCTCTGGTTCATAAATTTTCCGACTGTACTGGTACGTAACAGACTGCTTTATCATAGCATTCGAGCTATTCAATCCCTACTCTGAGGCACTGACTGGAATGAACGGTGTGCACATTTAACAGAATGAAGGCAGAGGAGTGTTTACGGCTGTCTGCGGCCTGGGCATTTCAGCTCTGGAACTTTGGACTGTTAGATCGGCACCGTAGTACTGTTCGTTAAAAGTGATAAAAAGTGCAGTTTTTCATTTCATCGAGTATTTTATATAATAACATTGCTTTTAATAGCTACATTCCTACTGACGTTTTTGTAATGACCTATATTGACTTCAGTTAGGAAAACCACCAAGTCAGTCTTTCTGAGAATCCCGTAGCGAAGCACGAGTACATCAACTAGTCAGTTATAAAATCGCTTCTAATCACTTGTATTCACATTAACTCTTTGCTATAAAATAAACATAAAATATCATTCCATTCTAGTCATCTCGTATAACAGGTCATGACAAATGTTTTTAAATCTACAGGGCACCAGGAAATGTTCTCCACAGTGCCTACATGCTGCTGCGCGAGGTGGCATCAGGAGTTAAGTTGGCAGCACGGCTGCTGCTGCTGCTGCTTGTATAAAAAAAAAAAAAATTCCAACAAACAGTAAACTTTGTATTCACCACAGCAATTCATAACAGATGCTGGAAGTGTTGTCCTTGTGTTCGAAGACAGACTTCAACACGTCTACACATATTGTCAAAGACTTTCACTAAAATTTCATCTGTTTATGGACTGCACATAATTAATGATATTCACTTTATGTTCATCAATCTTTTTTCGTCTGTTAAAAGCGTAGGCCTGCCTGTTCTCGGTTCATCGTAAATTAAGCAGGCCACACAAAATTTACTTATCAAATCCCTAATGGTATCCCAGTTTGGACACTTTGAATTAGGAAACACCGCCTGAAATTTTAGTTTTACATTTTCTGTAAACAGATTACGCTCGCGAAAAATGTATTCCATAAAAAAAAGCTCTCTCTTCAGTAGTAAACATTACCGCTTGGATCCTGTTGCACTATTCCAATAATCTATCTGAACGCTCACTTAATGCAATACACACTGACGATTTCGATAGCCCACAGCTCCCACGCGTGGTCTTCCACGTACTGCTATCCTGTTGACCTTGGCCTGTCGGCGAGAGAGCGTGACAGATATGACACCAGTCTGCCAACTAAATTGCTGATGCTCCCTTGTGCAGCAGCAATAGGCACTGCGGAGAACATTTCCTGGCGCCCATTAGAAGCCAGCACTCTAACCTAGGAGCCAGGTAATTTTTCCAGTATTCGCGTTGTTAAAATGCTGGTGCTTAGCCTTCTGAAAAATAAAATATGGTAGTAATATCAATAGACCCTAGCTATTGTGATTTTATTGTTTTATACACAACAACACAATGCCCTAAAATGTAAAGACAGCAGGACACTGAACTAAAGACATGCCAACCTGTATACAAATTTATAAAACTTGCCAAATGTTGCATATTTACTGTTCTAAGAAACTTGTAAATTATAACATATAAATAGCAAAGTAAATATTGTTGTCAACTACACCAAACTGTAGAATTCCTTTGTATATATTAGTCTGACATGTTAAAGTATTAATAACATAAAGCTAAAATAAAAAATAAAAAAATACAAGGAACAACCCATACTTTACAAGACACCCTTTCTGCCATTTTGTGTCCATGCACATGCCTAGGAGCTTCGTATGCTGTCAACATATGGAAATAAATTCTGCGAGAGTTAGTTCTATTTCACTTTACAGTAACAGCACTGTTAAAATAATCAGTTTAATAGCAAAAGAGATTTTATTTTGATAGTAAAGGAACATCGCAGTATATCATTTGTGTCATTTACATGAGAAGTATATTTGAGTTATTTCTATGTCGATAATACTTTCTTTATGAGATGTTTTATCGATACCCAAATGTTCTTACTTAACATTAATTTTTCTTCTATTATATAATGCAGCCTTGATTATTATTTAAAATGGTAATAACATTAATATCAAAGCAAAAATAGCCAATACGTACCCAAAATCCCCGCCAACACCTAACCTCATTCTCTTGTTCAACCGAGCTCGATAAATTGTGTGAAGTGTCCAGGGATTGTCTATTATTACATGTGCTTTGCAACAGTTCAGCGACAGCAAACCGGGAATTAAACATATAAAGGGGGAGATTATACTCGGCTCGAAAAAGAAGCGCCAAGGAAATAATTTCAGGTGCCATGGCGACGTGGCGTCTGGGATTTGTCGTGCCCTGTCGAATAATATATCTAAGTTACCATCGTCGAATGTTACTTTCTTAGTTGGAATCTATTTAACCTGAAAACCAATACTGAAATCCTTAAGAACATTATACTTAACATCTTCTTAATTCCGCACTCTAACCTGATCATTATGAACGTTGATAGCTAAAATCTCATAGACCTATATCATTAACCAATTCTCAAAAGAATGTCTACGCACAGATGTTGAATGTGTTATATAATTAAGATACCATTACAATGTCACATGAAACTTTTCAGGGATACTGTACTCATCATTGCTGATTTAATCTGTTAAAGGTTATAAATTTCATTCTGGTTGGTCCGTATTGAACTGAGATTAACTTACATATTATTTAATCAGGTAAAATTTTTCCACCTATTCAATACAGTAAGCTTTTTTCAATGCAGTTTTCACATTGCAAAGTTCAGTACAAGTTTCGACCCTACTCGGGGTCATCATCAGCCATAAATATTCAATTACACAATTTAGTCAAAATATCCTAAAACAATACATTTTAGTTAAAATAAACAATATTACATTATCCAGTTTAAAAGTTAATGGTGAAAAAATACAAAGATAATAAAATAATTATAAACTAATATGCTCATGTAAAATGGCTACATCTGGAACCAAGTACTATGGCTCTAAAGGTATATCCCTCATGAAAAAATGAAAATCCACAGCCTGTTTCCAGTCATTTGACCGGGTCAGGAATGGAATGAATGAAGCCCCCTTCTAGCAGCGAGGATGGGAATTTTGCCAGCTGCCGAGCCCTGTCGCACGTATATCTCTCATGTGAGTTCTAAAAGTATTGTTTTTGCGTAGCACTGAAAAAAATGAGCACAATTGTGATGAAAGTTCATAAAATAAATGCTTCAGATTATGCTTATAAACATATTCCTGAAGTACTAATAGTCTAAAAGCGAGTCTTCCTGGTAGATTCTACTAATAGTATGGCCTATGTTTTGACGCTGTTGAATTATACACTATTTCAAAATGTTGGCATATATATGTCATTGGAGTAAAATTTGACACTTTGGTACTGAAAGTTTTTCATTAGAGTTCTAATAGTAAAATGGCCTTGAAGTGAGGAGAATAATTCATGTGCTTAATGTAAAGGAATAAAACCATATCACTGAATAAACTTCCAGTAGAATTCTGAGATACTGAATGGAAGCACTGCACGTGGTGGTTGAATAATTGTTTGTGAGAAGATTGAAGTCTCAGTTCATTGCGGAGCAATTGGACCTAATAAACAATGAGAAAAAGCCAAAGTTAGCGCAAAGAATTAAAGAAGAAAGGGAGAGGATAGAAAAAAAAGTAAAAGTTACTCCGACATGGGCTGATATACATAAGCATTGTTGAAGTTGAACCATCAGACTTTTAGTGTTACATAGCCCGCTTGTATCACCGGTGTTCTCTGACTATGGAGTCAGACAGTTTACATATACTAGTTGAACCACAGCAAGAGATAACAAAAACATTGAAACAAAAAGACCTCCAGCTCAAGGTTGTTTTAGCGATCGCCATCTTACAGTTTCAACTTTCATCATGTTTCTTAGGAAAAGCTTTTTAACTAACATTTCATTTTGTGTGTCCAATGTTTTTAATTCATTATATATGTCTTACTGAGAATGACCCAATGCCGAGTCAAAATATGTCTATGTCTGTGTAAAGTTTTGTCTTAATTGGACGTAAAATACTATAGTATTGACTAGGAGAATATCAAAATAATTTTGTACAATTTTGTAAGAAAATAATGAAAACTTTGAGGTAAAGAAAGCTATTATCAGAAATACTTATGTCTTAAGTCTGAAACTTTTTTAGGTACTCAGGGGAAAAATTCACAATCACTTTAGTTTTAGTTTCATAAAAATATCACAAAAGTGACCTAAGATATTAATTTTCCAAATAAATGCAAAAAGGTGACATCACAAGACGTAGTGGGCCTTGAGATTTAAAAGGCCAATCATGAATGGGTGAAGATTCTCTGATCAACCATGCAGATTCATCCCGTGGGATACATCCACGGTATCCTATGCGTGTTGTGTGTGATGATTAAAAGGGGGACCAGGAACTCTAAACTTAGGAGCATGGATTGACAACTATAGTTCCCCTAACTAAGACTGGCTTCCATTTACTCATTCTAGTCTCCTAGATTTCATCTTTCCTATCCAATCTTCCTGGGTCAACTCTTGTTCTTTTCCGAACCCAACGGTACTAGGTTTGCGACGCCTAGGTAGTCTCATTTTCACACCCTTCGTGGTCTTCCCCTTTCTCTTGCTGATACTGTCATTTTTCGAAATGTCAGACCTCCTCCATTTTGCTCCTGATTAGTGTTAAGAGAGGATGACTGCCCAGTTGTACCACCACCACCACCACCACCATCACCATGCAGATTCAAACTTCTGAAATTCCATATCCCAACATGCACATCAACATTCAATTTCCTGATTATCAAAGTGCCCCACTTCTTGCATCACTTCTACCAAGGGACCCAGATATGTAAATGCATAAACTATGCCTATACCATAAGGAGGATGTTTTGGTTTTTGCTAACATCTGAGGTAAACTTAAGAAATATTTTGCAATAAAAATACCATTTGCCTTACCTCATTACATGCAAGGTCTAGTTTCTTCAAAGACCGTGCCAGATTTCCTCCATTCACCCACATCCAATCTCCATGTCGACCTCTGCCCAACAAATTCTTTGACAAGACCAAAACACTCAGTTTGTTGAGCAAGTTTATTTCTTCTGGAATTTTTTGCAAATTATTCTGAGACATGTTCAGGGTTGTGAGGTTTTCCAGGCACAGAATTCTAGGATCAACCTGGTTCTGGTCTAAGGAAATTACCTATTGGAAAGTGGAAATTTTAATAATCAGCATTAGAGAGTTAATACAATTTCTTCTAGGAACAAGATACAAAAGTAGTCATTCAACAAAATGGAAAAGGCTTCTTAATAAATACAGCACAGCACACAAAACCAGCAAGGAAAGGAAAAGGGCTCAAACAAGCCATAACACTCCAAATGGAAATACCTCTGTGGGTCAGGACAGTGGAATTCCCTGCCTGCCATACAAAGTGACTGAAATGGGTAACTCCCCACAGCTCTCTACTTTAGAATGCGGGTTGATGAAACTGGGACCTCTAGACGAGTCTGGCATGCTTCCAATTACTCGTGCCAGGATCCTCACTTTCATCTTTCTTGGCCAACTTTTGGTCTCTTTCGATCCCTATATTAGGTTTGTGAGGCTTAAGGAGCCTATAATTTTCATACCCTTCATGGTCCTTCACTTCTTTCGCTGACACCTTAATTCTTTGAAGAGGTGAGCCTCTTCCATTTATTCTTATGATTAGTGATGGTGGTGGTGGTGGTTTGTGTTTTAAGATGAAGTACCGGTACATGTTAAGAGAGAATGGTTCCCCATTTGTGCTTTCTTTTAAAATAATCACCATCATCAACCGCCACCAAATGAAAAGTCCACAATTACACGCCTGATTTCAATTATGAAGAAAGAAACAGCAACAACCATAACCCACTGATAAATAATAGCTCACAATTAAGGCGTGATGTTACAGTAAGTACCGCCTGCAGCATCATTACCATAATTGGAGAAGCTCTGTTTTCGTGTGGCTTGATGTTCAATAGCATACTGCTAATTACACTTGATCTCTTCTGCACTCCTGCAGTGACAACAGTTTGAAACTCACTTAACATACGACTATATATAGGGTTTTCATAATTTTACTGACACAAACTGGGACATTTTCAATTATGAAATGCAAGGACTAAGTTATGATTTAACATTTCAACAGTCACTATCAATTTTCATGTTTACACTGGTTGCACCTTTCTTCCTACAGAACCAGGTATATTTTTCACTGGTACAAACCTGCCTAAGTGCACTTATTATTATTTTTTTTGTTGTTTTACGTCGCACCGACACATATAGGTCTTATGACAACAATGGGACAGGAAAGGGCTAGGAGTGGGAAGGAAGCATCCATGGCCATAATTAAGGTACAGCCCCAGCATTTGCCTGGTGTGAAAATGGGGAACCATGGAAAACCATCTTCAGGCCTGCTGACAGTGGGGTTCGAACCTACTATCTCCCGAATACTGGATACTGGCCGCACTTAAGCGACTGCAGCTATCGAGCTCGGTAAGTGCACTTATATTAGACTTAACTCTCTCATGAAATTCCTTACATGTCAAACTGCAGTTTACAGTAGAGCGCAGTTCACACAGTAGTAGGGAGGTGGAGCGGCCCACTACAGACCAAGCGCTGATTGGCTGTTGGGGTGTGATGTCACAGCGCGCAGGTAATTTGAAAAGCGGGCATGGTTGTTTGACAGCTGTCACACCACATGCAGGCAGCGTGTACTGCGCACATGTGCACTGTTTAAGAGTGCAAACTTAACCTCGTGCTGACTATGTGTTAACCGAACCAACACCACCTAGATATAAGGCCTGTGCATGGTGTCGAGATTAAAAGGAAAATGGCGGACTGTTGAGGCAATGCCTTGTGAAAGTGATCCGTAATTTTGTCATACAAAATACAATAGTGGTCTACGAATGTTGTGTGCCTAATTGTAGGGGAAACTACAGTGCCAATAGCAAAGTACAGATTTTTAGATTTCCGAAAGATGAAGATCTAAAAAAGAAATGGATATGTGCAACAAAGCGCGAGAATTCCGTTCCAACGAAGTATTCAGTGGTAAGTAACTAGATACTAGGTTATGCATTTTTTATTCGCAAATGTTTTATTTCATAGTGTGTTCATATATTAATATAATCAAGAGATGGTAGTATAATATATCTCAAAAAATGGCTATTAGGTTAGACGGGATCTAACCTCTAACATGCATGGTGAAATTCGTTCAGGTTAGGTTAACTGGTTGTCTGTAATTGCAGGTTTGTGAATTACATTTTAATCCGTCCGAAATAAGGAAACATACTGAGTTCCACTGTGAGGATGGACAGCTTATAACTCTACCACTGAAGGTTCCACGACATCCCCAGTGCTGTTCCTTCACTTTTGCCAAATTGCCCAGCGTATTTGAGTAGTTCAAAAACCTATCGAGAAGGTCCTGAAGAGAAGAGAAGAAGAAGAGAAAATGAAAATATCCAGGCAGCAATCGAGGAGAGTGAAGTAGAATATAATTTACACAAGAATAGAATAACATTTTCTAATTTCACTGACCCGAAAGACAAGTTAAATAATCTGAATGTAGGTGAATCATGGGACATACTTCACAAAGGTGTAAATATAGTAATAGTTAAAATTGTGTTGAACCCTGAACCTGAAATAATTAGTTCTATAGTTATCAATGAAACTTTGGAGTTAAGTGTATACTATAAGAACATAAAATTAGACAGTATTGGTAACTTTCATTTCCCACAGTCTGTAAAGGACTTGGATGAAATTTCAGTGCTTCTTGAAAAAGTTGACACGTTAAGTTCTGAGGTTCACAGTGCAAACAGCACTAATGACATTTTAGGTTTAGCAGCATACCTTTTGAAACAAGTCAACATGTTAGAACCGAGACTAAAAGGACAACTTGAATTCATGATTGAACAGATTGCACTTTGGTCACACGAGAGGAGGAGTTATAGTCCATCCTTTCTGATTTTATCTTCAATATTGCAGTCCATTTCACCCCATTGCTATGCATACCTCAGACATCTCAATTTATTGTATCTGCCTCATCCATGTACCATCAGGAGGCTTTCTTCTTCTTTAAAAGTAGATCCTAGAATAGAACAGCACGATAACAATTTCCTGAAGTACATAAGGGATAAATTTTCTGGCAATGATAGTGATAAGTTCATTGTGCTTATGATGGATGAAATTCATGTTAAACCATTAATGGACTGTAAAGGTGGTAATGTTGTTGGCAAAGCATTCAATGATGAGCAGTTAGCAACAGGTGCTTATTGTTTTATGGTTTCAAGTTTGTTATCTGATTTTAAGGAAGTAGCTCACATATTACCTGTAAAATCAATTACTGGAGAATATTTGCATGGTGTACTAAGAAAAGTTATTGTAGGATTAGAGGAAGTAGGGTTTAAAGTTGTTTGTGTTGTTAGTGATAATAGTTCTGTAAACAGAAAATGCATGCAAATATTTTCACCTGAAAATGAATTGAAATGTGTTTATCCGCATCCTGCTGATGAGAGCAGACCACTTTTCTTTGTGTTTGATACCTAGTGTTCACTTGCTCAAATGTGTTCGCAATAACTGGTTAAATCGAAAGGATGAGAATATGTGCATGAACTTCCCTGATTTTGAAGATAACAGTGCAGTGCAGTGTGCTTCTTTTCTTACAATTAAGAAATTATATGATCTTGAGCATGAAAAGTTCATAAAATATGGTTATGGTCTGTCTCTCAAAGCATTAAGTCCTTCATCATTTGAAAGGCAGAATATAAAATTAGCTCTGCAAGTTTTCAATGACAATGTTATAGAAGGGCTGAAAGTGTTAGGTGAAAAGTGTAAGCTACCATATTATAAAGAAACAGCCGCATATATCAAAATAATAATAGATTGGTGGGCTGTTGTCAATGTCAAAACACCAGGTAAAGGGGTAACAGCTTAATGTGTCCAGTCTCTTCGAATTCAGGGGAAGGGCTTCAATATTTGAAGAAATTCCTACAATGGCTAGTAAAGTGGAGAGATCTAGGTGGAAAAGGTTCATTATCATCTGAAACAATGGCTGCTTTGATATTGACAACTGAAGGATTGTTGATGTTGATAGAATATTGTTTGTCAAAACTTAATTTTGCATATGTCCTATTAGGAAAATTTCAAACAGACATATTAGAAGACAGGTTTGGGAAATATAGGCAGCTTGCAGGAGGGCAGTACAATATTTCTGTGAGGCAGTTGTTTGAAGTTGAAAAGAAGTTAAGGTTACTGTCATCACTGACTCTAAAGATAGGATCAAACGCATTTGGGGAGATTGAAGTAGATGAGTTCTCTGACCCGCCTCCTGAATCCTCTGACTTTTTGGATTTTGATAATTCATTGTGTAAGAGCATAGATGTACAAATAAGTTTACAGGATAACAATGACATGCCAATTTTAGTCTATTTAGCAGGTTATTGTTGCTATAGTGTCTCAAAATATTTGAAATGTGAACACTGTAAAGGAATTCTTGTTACTGAGGACTTCATTGATGCTGATGATGAGGCATATAATCTAATTAGAAATAAGAGTAGGGGTAGGCTTTTGTTCCCTGAAATGTTTGTTATAAATGTAATAATACATAATTATCTGGTAGTAACAAAATTATGTACAGATTTTGAAACAGAGTTTCTTTTAGTAAATGATCATAGGGAGGTTGCATGTGAGAGTACAATGAAAATTATTCATGATAAAGAACTTTTGTGGGAGCCAGATATGTGCAATAACAGACATACATGAGAATGTGTTTGTAGAAAACTGGTATGGACTTCAACAAACATTCTTTTGAATAATTATTGTTAGAAAAAAAGTTCCATGTCGAAGAATGTATTGACGAGGAAGAAACGTGTTATTTGTCAACAGGACTGAATTTCATGCAAATCTGCATTTATGTAAATAAGTGTGTTGTTGCTTTCAATTTTTTCTTTGTGGGTGGGGGACGAAATAAAACATTTATTATGAATTTCGGTATTCTGCCATTCCCGTAATTCTTGAACCTCACTTGAGTTTCAGCATTATTTAGAAACCTTGTGTATCAACTATCCCTAATTTTTTCAGAAATAGTTTCTTGAAGGTATAAGTGACTTTTATCTGAAGGAATGAGGGTTTGGGGTAATTATTTTGAGGTTTAAGTAGCCAGATCAATTAAAACATATGGTAAGATGCCATAGTGACATTATGATGATTGCCTCTATTGTCAGCCATCTTGGTTTCGTGCTCAGGCCTTATATCTAGGTGGTGTTGACCGAACAAGCTGCCCTTTCTTACACCAGCTTCTGGTGCAAGCGATACTTTGGTGAGGAGCTTTGGCTATGTGCGTGGCCATAACCTAACATGGGTAAGAGTGCTACCTTAACTTCACACTGACCATGCGTTAATCTAACCAGCTGATCTTCCCTACACCAGCTTCCAGTACAAAGGCTACAAGTAGGCATGGCGGTGTTTGCCAGTTGTCATGCCACGTGGTGACATGTTGCGCTCTAGTGGAAAACTAGGTAGCTACAGGTGTGCTAACCTGACAAAGAAGGGATTGCCAAGTTTATAGATTTGGGCGTGGGCAATTTGAAAAGTGGGCGGGGTTGTGACTGACAAATGTTATGCCATGTGGGGGCCATGTGCTGCACTCTGGTAGAAAACTAGGTAGCTACAGGTGTGCCAACCTGACAGAGGAGGGATTCCCAAGTTTATAGTACACATATTCATCAACCACCTTCTCAAGGATGTGATTGTTGATAGTAACCTGCATGTTATTAGGACTCATAATTTTAGTTTTCAGCAGTTTCCTTTTCAATCCCACAGGCTGCGAGGCTTCCTTCAGTTCCTGCAGCACTATTTTCAGTTCACCAGATTCACAGCTGATGAGCTTGACAACACCAGCAAAGCATAGGCGACTGTGATATTTGCTGTCCATGTTGACTGCTTTCCTGTCCTAGGCTACTTTCCTGAACATGTCCTCTAAGCCAAGGTAAATAGTTTCAGTGAGATGTTATCACCTTGTCTAGTACCTCTCTCGATTAGAACTGTCCTTGTGACCCAGTTTTCTTGAATTTGGACGTGTGGTCGTAGATTATATTATCAAGTTAGAATATCTGCTGTCGATGTATGCATGGACCATTGCTTCCAGCACAGCCCAATCCACAATCGAATCAAAGGATTTTTCACAGTCTACAAATGCCACATGTAGAAGGACACTGTACTCAGTACATTTCTCGATCAGAATATGTATCATTTGAAGATGGTTAATCATACTGAAACCTATCCGGAATCCTGCTTGTTCGACGGGCTGATAAAAGTCAAATTCCTTAGTAAGTTGGCTTGTTACAATTTTGGTTAGTAATGTGTAAAAGATGGAAAGTAGTAGTAGTAGTAGTTTTCCATACCTGTACAGTCAACCTTATTGAACAGAAGAGTCACTTCTATTTTTTACCATGAATCAGAACTCCTTCCTTCACTGAGACACTTATCGTAAATACATCTTGTATTAGGTCAGTATATTGATTAATTAAAGGCGTGTGGCCTCCGAAGAGGCCGGGTGCAGGTCTTTCGAGTTGACGCCATATAGGCGACCTGCGTGTCTATGAGAATGGGGCCCTACCTGTGATGAATTCTAATGCTGAAGACGGCACACACACCCAGCCCCCGAGCCATTGGAATTAACCAATGAAGGTTAAAATCCTTGACCCGACCGGGAATCGAACCCGGGACCCTCTGGACCAAAGGCCAGCACGCTAACCATTTACCCATGGAGCCGGACAGTATATTGATAAAATCATGATACAACATCATACTGCATGGTTCTAAGCATGATTTTATTATTATTATTATTATTATTATTATTATTATTATTATTACCCTAATAAATGTGTACCTTACAACTTGCATTGGGTACTAAAAGGGGGTATTTATTCATATTGTAAACTATTCAATGATTTTGAACTATTTGAATCACCAGCAATCAATCTTTAGTAATTTTATGGTCTTCCTTTGACTTCTAAACTAAACTTGTCCAGTCATCGTATTACATATTCCATTCCTTTAACTTCTGTTATATACTTGTGATTTTACTTTCATACCGGGGGCAAAATAAAACTGGTCCAGAAAATATTTACAATAGGACTGACATGGAATTGACCCTTGTTAATGAACATCACAGAAGATGCTGGAAATGGGCGCATCTGAAGAAGTAAAAAACTGAGGATCCAAAAGTCCTGATTCTACTTCATTCAGAAATCACTGGCAGAACTGAACACACGAAGGTTCGTCTGGAGACTTGATGCATGCACAACAGTACATTTGTAAGGATACAGATTCAGGTTCTTTTTTATAATGTTTTATAATGTTTTGACACGATGATCACTTAATTCCCACTAGCACAGATAAACAGCGTTGAAATTTTGTTGGACTTCATTCCAGGCTTTCCTTCATTCGAGCAATGTTTTCTGGTGCTCGAACTCTTTTTGGATAGTTACGGTTTTTATTCCCTACAGAGCCTGTTTCACGTCATTTTGCCATGAAGTTTTCCATCACAGACTTTACTGGAGGTTTTGCCAAAACACTTCCAGTCTTAAAATCTTATGAACCAGCTCCAAACAGGTTTTCCACAAATCGTGCTTTGCATAACACTTAACAATGAACACGGACTGTTTTATCATGAGCACCATTTTATGTTGCATTCAACTGCTCACTAAACAAGTCTACTCCTGTAACTCATCACACGTAATGACACAGCAATGTACTCGGGAGATTCACACGTGCAGACATGTAACAGCAGCCATTCAGTGCATCGAAATCACAGTTTCCTGCATTTTCTGTGATGGGCAGTTCTGTTCATTAACAAGGGTCAATTCCATGTCAGTCTTATTTTGCCCACATTTAAGAAAGCATTCTTGTAGCACTGTAGTCAAGTTGCTGGCTTCAGTCGAGTCTTCAAGTCATTTTTTTTTATTAATTTCACTCCATGCTGTTTTTTAACTGTATGTCTTTCTTCACACATCTTTTCAATAACTTACATCAGTCTAATATTTAATCATAATATCACATCTATTAGGAAGATGCAATTTATATGTGCTACTTATAGAAAGTGATGTTATGATTTAACACTAGAATGAAATAAATTATCAATAAGAGGAAGCACGCAGAACTAAATGAGGACATAGAGATAGTTGCAAATAGAAGATTGTGGAGGTGCTTATTTAATTCACAGAGGCTTGCAAACAGAATGATAAAAGGCATAAGTCTTTAATGAAGATGTGTGTATGTATGAAAGTATGAGAAAAGACTGAGCCAAAGACTACAGCAGGAAATGAAAATAATTATGAATTTAATTTTTAAAATCTTAATTTAGTATCGAACCTGAGCACCTTAAAATATGGAATGAGCACCTTGGCCTTGACCACTGTACTACCGGTATGAGAATGCTTCTACAAGTTCATGCTTAAATGACGGCTTTCAACCAGTGTTTGAAAACCGAAATGTTAAAATCTTTACAAAAATTAGATTAATCTCATGAAACTTAACAAAATCTGTGTCTGTAACAAACACTACAGACTCTCCTTGTTAGCCATGCTGGCTGATTCAAGTACAGGAAAATAAGATGAACAAAATGAGCTTCATAAATCTGACAGACAGCACTTCAGTGGAAAGCAAGAAAATGTTAGCCAACGCTTTATATCAGTGTCTAGCTCCGGATAACTACTTAGCATTTACATTGAGGTGGTAGTATGCAAGGCAAAGTGTCAAGGAATTTACACCACCGGGTAGCTGATCTCCGTTGCACTACCATCCAGTTTACAAGTAGATGGTAGAACAGGCCCTAAATTATGTAGGAAATTCTTCATTTTTTACTGTAAACTACATCACTGCATTTGGCATAGCACTAAATGGAATAATAGTTATTAGTTTTAATTCACTTCAGCAGTTTTTGAAGACACCAAGGTGCTGGGAATTTTCTTCCACGAGAACACCCTATACATGTTTACATGTTAGTAAATCTATTGACACAAGGCTAGCATATATTAACACAAGTGTAATAGACTGATATTGCTTGAAAAGAATATTCTTTAACCCATGGGTAAATAATGCCAATATCCAGCTCGAATTATTATTATTATTATTATTATTATTATTATTATTATTATTATTATTATTATTATTATTATTATTATTATTATATACCTGTATATACGATGTATAGTCCACTACAATATTGTGCAACACACTGTAATATCCAGAGTGGTATTTCTTTGACACTAGATGGTTGTAGAATGTTCTTTACATTATAACTAGGCTTTAGGCACTCTAGAATTAACGAGAAAATGTATTCTTCTAGAAGCCTGGCCAGGCGATATATATAAGGAGCCGGTCTTGACAGTGGTGTGGAATTATTGTTTGACAGGAACTGTTTTGATGAGACGTGTGTAGAATTACATGTACCAGGTGAGTTGGCCGTGCGCGTAGAGGCGCGCGGCTGTGAGCTTGCATCCGGGAGATAGTAGGTTCGAATCCCACTATCGGCAGCCCTGAAAATGGTTTTCCGTGGTTTCCCATTTTCACACCAGGCAAATGCTGGGGATGTACCTTAATTAAGGCCACGGCCGCTTCCTTCCAACTCCTAAGCCTTTCCTATCCCATCGTCGCCATAAGACCTATCTGTGTCGGTGCGACGTAAAGCCCCTAGCAAAAAAAAAAAAATAAATAAAATAAAATAAAATAAAATAAAATAAAATAAAAAAATTACATGTTACAAATCTCATGTTATGGTCTGTATTGAAATGTACTTAAAGTCAAAGAATAATACTAGATTATTCTTTGACGTGTGTGGAAGTCATGTTTAAAGTATGTGAATTGGTTTTGCAGAATTGGTAGTTGACATGCAGTGGTTGCAGTCTTATTATTCTTCGTGATAGGCAGTTGTTCAAGATGGTGCTTTATTGATGTGTGTGTGTGTGCGTGTGTGTGTGCGTGCGTGTGTGACATATGTATCGCAGTTTGTAAATAAAATTAGGGTATACAACTGACAGCATTGTGTGCGAGTCTTTGTCGATCCATCAATATGAGTACAGTAAAACCTTGATTATCCGTTCTAAAGCCCGGGAAGGGGAGAACGGTTAATTAAAAAAAACTGATAATCCATACTTTAATGGACTTTAAAGTACATAAAATACATACTGTATAACCTTAAAATCCAGTGCATTAAAACCTCTTTAAAACCAAAATGTAGTCAAAGCTACAACAATAGATACTAAATATTCACCTAAATTACCAGCAAACCATAAATAATTAATTTACATGGTGTCATTTAAGCTGCTTTAAAACAATCCATTACTTTTTTTTTGCACTCTCCTACAACTTATTCTCTTCTTTATGTACATTCTGAGCTTTCTAATTTCAAGAATGTCTGAAAAATCTATATCGTCCTCTTGGTCCAAGAATTCCATTAACGTTTCAGTTGACTCCAGTGCGGTCTGAAGCGGTACGCGATTGTTTGAGACGCACTATTCTTCCCCATCCCCCTCACTTTAACTTGTCACTTTGCAGCTGACTACCGAATTCCCGTTTGCGTTTTTATTTACTATTTCATCATCAGTTAAAATGTAATGCCCAGGCAATACATCGTCAGTATGAAGCCACTCCTCAATGTTACTTTCATCCACTTCTCCAAAATGAATGTTATTTTCAATAGTCTTAAGGATATCTTTGATCATCAATCCTTCATTTTCATCTTCATCAGTGAACCCATGAAAATCGTCGGCAAGCTCTTCGACATTATCATACAATTTTCTCCACAATCGAGTGATGTTCTGAGCGGTTACTAAATCCCATGATTTCTAGGCAAGATAAAGCACTTCTTTAAGATAGAGTTTTTTCTACAACTCAACCATCGACGTTTCTTCGGAAAGTAAGAGGCCTAGCAATTCCTGCTTGTAATGCGCCTTAAAGGTTGCGATGACGCTTTGGTCCATCGGCTGAATTAATTAAGTTACATTAGGTGCCAAATAGGAAACAAAAATGTTTCTGTCCTCTGATTTCAACTCTGTATCAACAGGGTGAGAGGGTGCATTATCAAGAACAGGACAGCCTTTAATGGCAAGCCTTTGGACACCAAGAAATCTCGAAACCGCGGAACGAACTTATTATGGAATCAAGTCCTGAAAATATCACGTCATCCATGAAGATTTGTTACGACAATAATCTACTGGGAAATATTTCATCACTGTTCCTTTGAAAGAACGTGGATTTTTTGCTTTACCAACAACAGCTAATTTTAATTTATGGTCGCCACTAGCGTTCACACAGCATGGTAACACGCTCTTGACTAGATTTGTAACCAGGAGCTGATTTCTCTTCAGCAGCTGCTAGTGTTTTATTGGGTAAGCACTTCCAATGATGTCCAGTTACATTGGCATTGTACACTTGACTTGGAACAAAATTGTATCTCTCAATTATGCGCTTAAACTCATATCTAAAAAAGTTTTCTGCTGCACTGATGTCACCACTTAGTTTTTCTCCTTTGATGTTTAATTCTCGAATGCCATGTCAGTCTTTAAATCTCTGCAGTCAACAATCAATCAATATTGGTCTGCATTTCCTATCTGTTGTTTTCCTAGCCTTTTCTTAAATAATTTCAAAGAAATTGGAAATTTATTGAACATCTCCTTGGTAAGTTATTCCAATCCCTAACTCCCCTTCCTATAAATGAATATTTGCCCCAGTTTGTCCTCTTGAATTCCACCATTGGACACTGGTGAGGACCCTGAGAGCCCCATCTTTTCGTGAAAAATTTGTGCCTGCCTTGTTATCATAGGACCACTAATAGGTACACCTTCACATCTCTTCTGCTGAAACCATGTGAATAATGCAGCTACCAGTTTTTTTAAAGATGATGATTTCATTGTTCTTCTTTTAGCGTGTCCATGCAAACTGTCAGAACTTGCCGCAAACTGCAACACTTTGCCTTTATTCTTCATTAGGTCCCGCACAGCTGTCACACCTACACCGAACTCAGATGCTAAGTTTGAGACTAGTTCACTTTTCTTTAACCGTTCAATTATATTAACTTTATTTTGTATGATATAGATGTTGATTCCCATAGGAAACCTGAAGTATTTGTCCCGAATGAGTATCGTTTTGTATAGTTAAAGCTACACGTTTTCTTTTTACTGCAGATTTCAATCTCAACCTTTCTCTGCTGTTAGAATAGAAAATAAATGTTCAACTTTATCAGTCACTCTCACATTCCTTTACTTTGCACTACAGTACAGAAAGTAGCCTACCTGTCTATTAATAGCGGAGGTTGACTATGAAGAACCGCTAGGCTGGTTTTCAACTCCTGTGCATTGTGAAATATTTACGATGCAGTAGCCTGTGGTGAGAATATTTAACCTTGACAGAGAATGATATGAAAGATCTACAACAGAGAATGATATGAGAGATCTACGTATGGTACTCCGAGATGTTACACGCTACCAAATAAGTTGTACGTATCATTCTGAAGTAGAAATGACCAGCATACCGTACTCTACCATCCGTGGGCTGGGAGAGGGCACATTACAGTATATTATTCGTCAACAATGGAATGGATAATAAAGTTTGTGACTGTTGAATTTGAATAGCATCCCTCTTCTTTCGTAACAGTTAAAAGTTAAATAATTTTACACAACATAAAATTACGTAGTATAAGAATGTATGAAGTCATGTCTTTAATGCCGATTGCCGGTCTATGCATATGTACGTACAATAGTTACTGTACGTTATGATCGTAGATTCAGAAGTTGGAGAGTCAATTACAGTTGTTCCAAAACAGAATACTGTATCAAGATACCTTGACGTCAAGAGCTGGGCTGAGTGGCTCAGACGGTTGAGGCAATGGCCTCGTGACCCCAACTTGGCAGGTTCGATCCTAGCTCAGTCCGGTGGTATTTCAAGGTGCTCAAATACGTCAGCCTCATGTTGGTAGATATACTGGCATGTAAAAGAACTCCTGCGAGACAAAATTTCGGCACCTTGGCGTCTCTGAAAACCGTCAAAGTGGTTAGTGGGACGTAAAACCAATAGCATTATTATTATTATTATTATTATTATTATTATTATTATTATTGACATGAGTACGCTCATTCAGTTTTGGAGCGACTGTACATTGCTTTTCAAAAAAAACCCAAGATTTTCTTTTTGGAGATGGATAATCCGCAGAACGGAGAATCGAGGTTTTACTGTAATTCAAACACCATTGAACTGAGCCAGGATCAAATCTGCCATCCTGCATTCAGAAAGCCAGCTTCCTACTATCTGTAGCAGTCAGCTTGGCCACTGTTTTGGTACCAAATAAATAAATTCCATATTTATCAGCATTAATCCATCATATTCTTATAAAAACAATATTATTTGCACCATCAATAACAAATTAAAGATATTTAAAAACACATAAGCACTCTTATATTACATGCTTTTGAGCACTTCAACTACAATAATGAATTTCCTTACCTCTAGAACCTCCAAATTGCGTGGGAAGCCATTAACAGGATATTCTGATTTCTTCAAGATTTTCAGTTGATTCTTTACTTTTCCAGGGATTTTCTTTGATGGCACAGAAAATTTTATACTCTTCAGAGGTACATCTGCATTCAAGCATAGCTGTATAATTTTAAGGAAATGGGCTAGCTCCACAGCAGTTGTATTTATGATCACATCATGTGGAGGAGTGATGAATCTAATAGTAGCCTTTCCTTCACTGACAAATTTGGTGAAAACTTTCTGGATGTTGCCAAATAACTGGAATATATAATATTATGTTGTAATAACAAAAATATATTAAGATAAATTTCATAAATAAAAACTCATAATTGTTAAGATTAACTGCAAATAATTAATACACTTTGGTTAAATCACACATGGAAAACAAACACACTATTAAAAAATCAAGTGCTGTATGTACAGTATAAAGCAAGCACATACTGACTACCAGTGCCATAGGGGTTAAAAGAAACAGTTTTTTCGCAGAATTATTTACTGAATATACGTGAATAATCTTGCCATCACATAATCCACACACTTGCACTTTTACAATGAAATTTTAAAAATTAAATCATTAAATATTTAACATATACAGTATCTGATATTGTGAGAAACAGGCTCAGACTGATCTATATTATTACGACCTCTTGTAAAACAGGTGTTATAGAAGAAAATGTGTTTACTTCATTGTCCATGGAAATATGTTATTGCGAGATGAGTTTGTGCAGACAGGAATCAAATCTGCAATCTTCCGGATGAAAATCTTACAATGTAATTAATTTAAGCAGAATGTAATTTGAGATAAGTAGTGAAATTGAAGTGTTAATGCAATAATGATGATGATGATGATGATGATGATAATAATAATAATAATAGGGAGAAACAGCCCTGAGATTATGAATGTCAAGGTAAAGAAAGGCATCAATGTGGCCTCAGATCATTATATGTCTCTTATCAAATTCAAACCAATTCCCGCAAACACAAGGAAGACAACCAAACAGATCACACGCTTCGACAATGATAAACTTCGGTAAAGGGTCAAGGAGTTCCAGGAGAAGGCTAGACCAAATGACTGACTTTAACAACACCAAAAGTCTCCTTGTTGAGGCCGCCAAAGACGTTGCAGAAATCAAGAGAAGCAAAAAGCATGTCTGGTGGAATGGCACCTGCGAATCAGTCCTCCAAGAAAGACTCAATGCGTGGAAACAGTACTACTCTACGAAATCAGAAAATGATTGGGAAACCTACAAAACCCTATGTGCCCAAGCAGCTAGGGTGTTCAGAACTGAGAAACGTAAATACGAAAAATCTCTCATTGAAAACATAGAACAAAACTTTAGGAAGAATGAAAGCAGAGAGTACTACAGAGCCTTCAAACGCAAACTCACTGGCTATAAACCACCATCTCTATGCTTTGAGCGAAAGGACGGCACACTGGCGACATCAAATGAAGAAAATTGCAGCATTCTGGCAGATTACTTCAAGAATTTACTTAATTGTTCTAAACCACAAAGCACCAATGAGACCAAGGTACCCTTACTCAGGTACCCAGATTCCAGACCACCCGACAGAGATGAAATCAAGCGCCACATTGCCCGTCTCAAAAATAACAAAGCGCCGGGGGAAGACGCAGTAGTAGCAGAACTATGGAAATATGCCACAGAGGAATCACTTGATATCTTGCAAAAGCAAATAGAAGAAATTTGGAACAAGGAGACCCTACCCGAAGATTGGAGAATAGCTTTGATCCATCCATTACACAAAAAAGGCAGCATGAAGAACATCAACAACTACAGAGGAATATCTTTGCTACCCGTGATTTACGAAATTCTATCACTTGCCATCCTGGAGCGTTTGGAAGCACAAGTCGAACATCAAATAGGTGAATACCAAGGAGGGTTCAGAAAAGGTCGCTCAACAGCTGAACAGATCCAAAATCTCAAAACGATCATCAGATATCGTACACTAAGGTCCAAGCAGTATGGGTCTGTCTTTGTGGACTTTAAGAAAGTGTACGACTCCATTGACCGGGAAGTCCTGCTAAACATCTTAAATGAATTTGGAGTTGATTTGAAACTGCTGGCATTAATTAGAGCCACCCTGACCGATACAAAATCCAAGGTGAAGTTCCACGGATGTCTCTCGCATTCCTTTGACATCAAAACAGGAGTCCGACAAGGTGATGGACTATCCCCGATACTCTTCAACTGTGTTCTTGAAAAGATCATCAGAACCTGGTGGGTGAGATTACAGGAAACCAACTACAGTCCATTGAGAATAGGAACCAAATCCAAGGGGATCGCAACAGACTGCTTAGCATTTGCCGATGGCATTGCTGTTCTCTCAAACGACACAGAAACCGCTAGAGCTCAAGTTGAAATTTTAAAGGAAATTGCCGAACAAACTGGTTTGCAGATATCGTTTGAGAAAACAGAAGTAATGACTAACATCAAAGAGGCTCCACCAAAACTCCATACAAAATATGGGAACATCACCCGAGTAGACAAATTCAAATACCTGGGTGAGATCATCATGAAAAATGGACTGGACAAAGAAGCACTTCAGGAGCGAGTACGCAAACTGGAAATAGCCTACCAAACATCCCTCACAATCTACAACAAAAAATGCCTTACCCGAAACACCAAGATACGTCACTATGAAACAGTTCTGAAGCCAGTAGTTCTATATGCAGCCGAAACCCTGTCTCTAAATGCCAACAGAGGACTCCTTGAAGAACTGGAGAAAAGAGAACGCAAAATTGTGAGAGGAATCTTGGGATCAAAGTACAGAAATGGAATCCATCAAAAGAGATCCAACAAGGAAGTCTACAGCACAATAGAGAAAATTACTGACACAATCAGAAAAAGACGGGCATGATTTTACGGTCATCTGAAAAGAATGGACGGAAGAAAGTTAACTAAAGAAATCTTTCACTTTTTTTATTCAAACCCCAAAACCACAATTCCCTGGTTTAGAAATACCAAGGAAGACCTGCAAATACTACATATCTCAGCTGAAGACGCCCTTAACAGAGATCTCTTCCGCAAGAAAATATTGACGAACGGGCTAAACTGAGACGAGCAACCGAAGAGAAGACACGGTGCCCCTTGGACAGAGGAGCGTAAGCAGGCCCACACACAAAGAATGAGGGAAATTCGGGCTCTAAAGAAGGCCAAGTTCAGTGTCAAATGCAACAAGACTTGACGTGGTCTTTGATGGCCCCAGCGAATTATATATATATAATAGTTACATATAACTCATAAAACTAAGTGAGAAATTAAAGCTTCAGAATAAAGCACTGAGTGAAGCCCAGTATGGGAGCAATATGGTGCAATGCGTGTGATTACTAAACTGAGTGAAATAAGGATGAATGTTGTCGCATCACGAAGGTTTGAGACTCAGTTTGGGTAAAGCTCACGTAGACAGGCTATGTGTCATATGTAAGAGACGTGTCCTCTTCCAAGTTACGTCGATAGGATGACAACGTTCCGAAGGAAATCCTTCCGGAACATTCAGGAACAGTCTTTGAGACTCACATGCCAACACTTAGAGAGAGCGACTGGAAACAGCGGACCAAGGGGACGGCTGTGACCTAAGTGAGTTGTGTCACAAGTTAGTAACTGGTACAACCTTAAACTAAAGATCGGTCACGCAAAAGGGTCTTTAAATTATGTGAAGCCCATCCGGGAGAAACATCAGTCTTAAGTGCCTTCGTTATTGTATTACAAGGGAGTTTAATGTTTTAATGTGTCTGTATATTGCATAAGATCATCTCAAGCAAGGAGGATTCATTAAAGACGAAGAAGAAACCTCAAGCATGAGCTAAATATTATTTATAAGAAAGAACATTTTGAGAAGGTTTATGGATTTATGACAATTGAATTTGGGTTCTTAATCAGGTTGTACATATATTAAATAGTATTATCAATTGAAATTACGTCAGTATTGTGAATACTGTGGAATGTATCAATCCAACTCCATGCTCTCAATTCCCTACCCTGTTGAAATCCCTAGGATACAACACTATTTCAGTGTGCTCAGGATTTCCCTGATCTAAAACTGACCGTGGACAGTCTTCCTAAATTGTATCACCTAAGTGGCCTGGGAGGTAAGGGTCAAGGTCAGCACAGCACAGAACCCCATGCTAAATGACGGATGTAACTTACTGTTGAAGTTACTGCTGTCTGTTTATTCACATGCTTTGTGAAAAATGTGTGCACCAGTCATCTGGTTGAATGTGTCAATTTATCTGCACATCGTGCTCTTGGAAGAAAGAAGATTTCAAGCAAGAAGGATTCATGAAAGAAGTAAGAAGCCTCCAGAAGGAGCTAAGTATTTATACGAGAACATTTTGAGAACTGGATATTCTTATATAAACAAGAAGGTTTAAGGATCTGTGAGAACTGAATTTGGGTTCTTAAGGTTGTACATACAATAAATAGTTTTATGAATTAAAACCGAGTCAGTGTTTTGAGTATTGTGGAATTTATCAATCCACTTCCAGACTTTCAGTTCCCTAGCCTGTCTGTTGAAATCCCTAGCATACGTCACTATTTCAGCTAGCTCAAGATTTTCCTGATCTAAAACCGACTCTTGAAAGTAAGTAAGGGTCAAGGCCAGCATAGAACAGAATGCCAAACTAAATGGTTGCTGTAACTTACTGCCCGAGTTGCTGTTGTTCGCGTATCCATATTTAAAAAAAAAAGTTACTTGCTTTACGTCCCACTAACTAATTTTACGGCTTTAGGAGATGCCGAGGAGCCAAAATTTAGTACCACAGGATTTCTTTTACATGCCACTAAATCTACCGACACGAGGCTGATGTATTTGAGCACCTTCAAATACCACCGGACTGAGCCAGGATCGAACCTGCCAAGTTGGGGTCAGAAGGTCAGCGCCTCACCCGTCTGAACCACTCAGCCCGGCCCATATATTTTGTGAAAACTGTGAGTAGTAATAATGACAATAGAGAAAGGCAAATATTAAAGGATCTCCATCCCATACAGATACCGTTGCAGATAATAAGCCGCATTGAGTCAAACCTTGTCCTAAATGAGTTAAAATCTATTTCCAATGAAAGAAGCAAATGATACAGCATACTCTTTAAGAATGTATTTGATGTTCTGGTTAACTGCACCTTTCTCAATGAAAATTAAAGTTCTTGTGTTCAGACTGATTCCAGATCTCGATAAGAGCTTTCACTGTAGGCTATGCTTGCAGAGACCATGACAGGAATATCTTCCTCCAATTCTCCTGCAACCTCTTTCACTTTAATAAGTTGATCCGAAACTAAATCTCAAATTGTACGAAAATAAATGGTTTGTTAAAGATCCTTCCTTCAATGTCAGTGCTGCCTCGCAGAATTCATACTGCTTTGAACTGCTGAAAAATCCTTTAATAAAGAAATACAATATGATGATCAAACAAAAACTAAGTGACCATTACTGAAAGTATATGTCATTAGTTAGTCATTATATTACTGTAAGGGTAGTTAGGTTTATTGCAGGTTTACAAGTAAGATGGATGGGTAGAGAATGACAGCAGCAGATATGTCAGTTCAGTAATTTCTTCAAAATGGACAAGCAATAACTTTAATAGTGTTTATGCCATTTACAAGCTAGGGATATACTTAGTCCTTGTCCATATAAACATGCATGCAGACGCTACCTAATCACATGTGCCACTGCGATATCTATAGAAATGTGAATAATGTTTGTGTCTAGGATTGGGATAGGTATTATTGGTCTCTGAAGGAGGTATCAATTACATGTTCTGATTTAACAGTTTCTCAGTACAGCAGGACAGGATTCAGGACCCCTATGGGTGGGAGGCAATAGAATACATCTACTTCAGTATCCCCTACCCATTGTGAGCAGTAACCAAGGGACCCCTAGCTGAGCCTGGCATTGTTTTCATGCATAACTTTCAACTTTCCTATCTGGCCAGCCTTGGTCAAGTCCTGTTCTCTTCTCAACATGATGATATTAGGTTTGCGAGCCCTAGGGACTCCTTCATTTTTATACCCTTCATGGCTCTTCTCATCCTCTTACCAATGCATTCATCAAAGGGTTAGACTCTTCCCTTTTGGCTTCTGGTTAGATTTAAGAGAGAATGGTTGTCCAGTTGAGCTTCCTCTGAAAACAATGACCACCACCACCACCACCACCACCCCCCACTACCACATCTAGGATTCCTTCTTTACACAAAATGAAAGAGGAACAGAACTGAATGTTACTATATCAGTTTTTATTCTGGTAGTCTGAGCAATACCTTCATTTTCCCTACTCTTATAGCACAATACTCTCACGTCTCCAATAGCCAATAATGTAACAACGTAAATGAAGATACAGGCAGGTGAACAGATGAACTAATACAAACTATATTAATTATGTTAAGACGGATGCCATACTTTCCAGTGTTGACTCGGTTAAATGTAGCATAAAAGCGAATACACAAGTTCACAATAAATATTATACTATAACATACCTGGCACTACTAAGTAAGGAATAAAAGTACACACTATTAAACAAAGAAATGTTTTTTTCTTAAAAGAACATCAGGTTCTATCAAGTACACTCAATATTTGGAAATATTTATGTTTTTCCTGTAGTGGAAACAAAGGCAGAACTTCTTTAAGCTAAGTTCCAAATTTTAAATTCCAATGTATTTAGTTAGAAATAAACATAAATATTTCTATACATAGAGTGTGACTTTATAGAATCTGATGATGTTCTTTTAAGAACAAAACATGTCATTCTTTGTTTAATCATGTGTATTTGAATTTCTTGTTTAATAGTGTGTTTTTGCTAGTGGCTTTATGTCGCACCAACACAGATAGATCTTATCGTGACGATGGGATAGGAAAGGCCTAGGAAGTGGAAGGAAGCAGCTGTGGCCTTAATTAAGGTACAGCCCCAGCATTTGCCTGGTGTAAAAATCTGAAACAACGGAAAACCATCTTCAGGGCTGCCGACAGTGGGATTTGAACCCACTATCTCCTGGATGCAAGCTCATAGCCGGCGCCTCGTAACTGCACGGCCAACTCGCCCGGTAATAGTGTGGTTTTTTTTTAAGGTATGTTATAGTGTAATATTTATAGTGAACTTGTGTGTTCAACTACCTGAAGAGCTTTTAAGTTACATTTAATACAAACTACAATACTTACTTTACAAATAAAGTTACCACCTTTTCATGACACAGCCAATATTTGAACAGGTATCTAGCAATTTCAATCAATCATTCACCACTGTTCTGCATTTAGGGCTGTCACCCAGGTGGCAGGTTCCTTATCAATTGTTTATATAGTCTTATCTTAAATGTATTCAAGGAAGTGGGAAATTTATGTAACATCTCCCTTGCTACATTATTCCAATCCCTAATTCCTCTTACTATAAACAAATATCTACCCCAATTTGTCCTCTTGAATTCCAACTTATTCATATTATTATCTTCCCTACTTTAATACCTCCATTCAAGCTTATTTCACACTGTCTCTCCAAAGACGGCTCAGAACATACGGCTTAGGGCCAGTTCAACCATCCGTTGGTAAACTAGATGGTGAGGTAAACTATCCGGGAATGAAAATCAGCTGGGACTTTGACTTGCATGCTACCACCTCCGCATAAGCGCTAGGTAGCTAGACACCGATATACAGGATTGGCTGGACTGATTTACAGAGACTGCTCGCTTTTGACTGAGGTCCTATCTATTGTCAGATGTATGAAGCTTATTTTCCTGTGCTTGTATCTGGTAATTATCACCAACAGGCCTAACAAGGGGAGTCTGTAATGTTATGGACCTTTTAAGTCAAACTTCCATAATGTTAAACGAGGTTACATTTTCTTACACCAGTTATAAGCAACGTTTCGGAAAGCATTCGCAAAGTAGAGTGGTCAAGGCGCTCGCTCCGAAATAGAAGGTACTGAAACCATACAACAGGGTTACAGATTCCATTCAGTAATTATTATTATTATTATTATTATTATTATTATTATGAACCTGATTTATGAGATTTTATATTCTGTTTCTCATCATTTAGACTGTAATAATTAGGTATCACGCATATTATTGTATTTAATCATAGGTTAAGTGAATTTGTTTGTAATTATGCTGTATATTAGTAAGTGAGATTTGTTGGTTTGATATAGTCATTCTGTGGCTTGTAACTTTGGCCAGATGAGCTGGCAGAGTATTTTGCAACAGAGGCTAAGTTTAACTGAGAATGTAATGTGCAAGTAGATTTCCCGGTGACGCATGCAGCATAGTCATCTGCAATCCGCTTGGGTACGCTTAGACGACACATGACTGATGACATCAGTGCGTGGGCACGTGATTGCGACCAAGTGTCTGGATTCGCCAGCTACTGTATGTTGAGGTGGAAGGGATGACCCGAGAGTAGGGAAACGAGTCGTCATCGCGAAGTTATAAAAGTCGAGGCAACGGTGGAGAGAGGTATCATATCATTCAGATCATATGTATCAGTCAGATGTATCAAATGGAAGAAGTGGTCTTAGAGTGATGGTCAGAGCTAAGAGTTGTGTTTGAAGAGGTTTTGTAATAATCGAGGAGGTCTACAAGTGGTGGTTGTATCCGAGCAGGGACGGGTACTACGCTGATAAAGAAACATCATCTTCTTGTGAGGATGGACTTTACAAGATGTTTCAATAATATTTTCCAATTTCTTATAATATATTGAGTGGACATAACTACATTGGAGCTTACTACATGCATACATGGCATGTAGGTCAACTCCTGGTTACATAAGAAGATAACAGCAGACGGCTCCCGACTTCAGCTCACAGGTTTTTCCAGGAATTTCAATAGTTCATCAGCAGTATATGCAGACATCAGGTAAAAAAGCATCAGACATGTTATGCATTTATAACATGAAGAAGAATGTAATCAGCGGCGATATCACATTTCACTTAAAGTTCATGCCAATAGCTTTCTTTGTTTAGATTAAATTTTCTTTTTAAATGTTACCGCAAATCTCACTATATATATTTTTTTGTTAAATTAAAATACGTCAATGCTTGTTCATTGTGACGTAAATTATAGTCATAAACTAAGTTTTATTTTAATTATAATAAGTGATTCTAGTTCCATGTACAATCCTCAATTGTGGAAATGCAACCGTAATCTAATATTGTCCTGATCCATATCCCTGTATATTGCCAGATGTGTGAGTTTATCACCTCATGCCTTGAGATAATTGATATAAGAGGTATGCTCTACCAAATTTTGTAGTTTTTTCTTAAAAAGCAACTGGTGCTCAAACAAATGTTATGTATATTGTGTGAAGGAGATGAAGGTATAAGATTAGTGGTTAGAGTAGCCACAGTACACAGGTTTAGCATTGTCCTTTAATTTAAATTCAAATTTATTTTTGTTCCCTGCCACTGTTCATAACTGTCTTTTTTATGTGCTTCCATATACATACAGTCAAACCTCCCTTTTGCCGACACCGTCGGTTCCGAGGAAAAATGTCCGTTACGAGAGGTGTCCGCTAAAACAAGTTTGTAAAAATAATTGAACATTTTAATGGCAAAGAACATCCACCTTAAATACAAGCATACATATCTTTATTTTCATTATTCTAAGCCATTTCTGTGTTAGTCTTTCAAACAGAGTTATTATAAGTGATTTTACATCATTTACAAACATTACAGCTTCGTGAAGTAATTGTTAAGCTTTGTCTGTGTAAATTTAGCACATGTTTTCTTAACTGCGATATTCTCAAAAACTGAATAAAGTGAGTTTATCACCTCACGCCTTGAGATAATTGATATAAGAGGTATGCTCTACCAAATTTTGGTTCCATAGTGTTCTCGCCATACTCGCGGTCCAGCGTGACACACAAATTCTTTATCTGTTTAAGCATATTTAGTCCCTGCTTCATTGACAGAACTTCTTGTTCTTCTTCCGCCTCACCGCCATAGTCACTTTTCGTTCCTGATTTGGGCTCTGTAAAACGATAACAAGCTTTATTCAAAATGCTCCTTTTGTACGACTAATGAAAGCTGCTATGGATAGCTAGAAATATTTACGAAGTGTAGTGTATTAAATTAAAGCTGAAAATTTAGCTTAAAAGAATTAAAAGCTGTCTATCACAAGAAGAAAATGAATGAGGAGTTGAGGTGCAAACAAGCATGGACCTTACGATACATGGAACACACAATTACTGTATAACTTGATAACACAGAAAGCTTACCGTAAAGTGCGTCCTGGAGTAGGGACTGCCAGTCGCCCTCGAGATCGTCACAGCAAGGAATATTCTCTTCTTCGGCTTCAACATCATACGCCAATCCAGTTGTCGTTGCTGAGGTCTCAAGCTCATCATCTGCTTGTTCTTCAACTGTAGAATTAGCGATTCCACATTTTGCAAAGCATTTCCTGACTGTGGTTTCACTGACTGCAATCCAGGCTGCCTTTGTCCACGAAACTGCATCGCCAACATTGATCTTCATCAAATCAAAAGCTGAGTCTGCTTCATCCATATGTGCCACTAATGACCGTAAAACCCTCTTACGATAGTCTAATTTGAATGCTTGAATGATTCCTTGATCTAATGGCTGAAGATGAGAAGTGGAATTGGGTGGAAGGAACAAGAGTTTTACATTTGAAAGCCATATATCTGGATGACACGCAGCTTTATCTAGCAATAAGATCATGTTACGGTTTTTGGCCTTCATCTTGGAATCCAAAGCTAGGAGCCAATTCTCGAATAATGCTGATGTCGTCCATGCCTTTTTATTTGCATGCCATTCGACACCAAGACAATTTAAGTCCATGTTTTTAAAGCACCTGGGTCTCAAGGATTTATCGATTATTAAAGGATTTTCTTTTCACAGAGTACGTTACAACAAAACATGATGGTGATTCTTTCTTTTGACATTTTCCCACCCTTGCAACTTTCATTCAGCAAAGTTAGTGACTTCTTTGGGATCACCCTAAAGAACAGACCAGGTTCATCAACATTCAAAATGTCATTCAGTTCGTAACTATTCAAAATGTCTGGTAACCTATCTTTCCAATCCGCTACTTCAGTTGCAGACACATCACCACCTTTTCCACAGACTGTTTTGAAATTAACATTATGGCATTTTCTAAAACAATCTAACCAACCATTGCTAGCTACAAAATTCTCAACTTTCAGATTATTTGAGATTTCTCTAGCTTTTTCTTGTAACATTGGTCCACTCACACACCGTTTCTTCACTCAAGCACACTTGAACCACTCGTATACCGCAACGTTCACTTCTGAAAAAAACTGACTCCCGCTTTCTTTTCACTCCTCGATTCCTATTTTCCTCCCACTCCTTTAAAATTTCAGTTCTATTCTTCACAATAGTGTTTATTTGAGTTTTCCCGCAGTTGAATTTTTCGGCAAAGCTTTCTCACTGAAAATCCCTTGTCACTTTCTACAATCACATTTCTTCTTGCCTCGAGATCCAAACACGATCATCCCTTGTTACTCATGTTTAACAAACAACTGAAATGCTACATTATTTCTGTCTCATTAATTAGCACCTGTACTGTCTTTTCCTTCTCAAGTTGGCTACCTGAGCTCGACCTTATCAGCAACAATCTGAGTTATGAATAGAATGATGCAAGAAGGGAAAAAAAATCCCCAGGTAATTGAGTCAACAGTCTCTGGCAGAATTTCTGGGCAATTAGAATTCTCAGAATAGGCCTATACACCACTAGGTAGAACTGCATTCCAATGTACCTTCTCCCCCCTTGCACTCGAAATAATACAAACATTCAAAGGCGATTTCCTTATGTCTGAAGAATTGTTTTAAAAGAAAGGATGACATATGGTCCAGCATAATAAATTGTCCCGCAACGTGTTAAGTGTCCGCTTAAGTCAAGTGGACGGGACAAATGGTGATGTCCGCTGTCCGGAGTTTGAGGTGTCCACCTGAATGAGGCCAATTTAACACTTGTCTTATGTAAAATAAAATCGGTTCCAAGGAAAATTGTCCATATAGGGAGGTGTCCGCTGAATAAGGGTGTCCGTTAGGGCAGATTCGAATGTGTGTGTATATATATATATATATACATACACACACGCACCTGCCTTATGGACTTATTGCCTTTGAGCATTTTATCTACAAACTTCTGTAATAACTTGCCTCCACGATCCTCTATTTGCAAACTAGCTCTGTGCATTCGTTTAGTTCCTCACATTTCCCTTTATTGATAATTTATTTCATTTTAATGTTTGATTTAAGAAGATAAAGTTGGAATCCAAGAGGACTATTTGGGGCAAATATCAATAAGGAAGAGGAATTCAGGAATGGAATACTTTTATCAAGGGAAATGTTTGAAAGATTTCCAAGTTCTCTGAAATCATTTACGAGAAGACTAGGTAAACAACTGATAGGGAATCTGCCACCTGGGTGACAGTCCTAAGTGCATATCAATGATGAATGGAATTAATCGTAACATCACTTTCTATAAGTAGTACACATAAAAGCATTTTCCTAATAGACATAATATTGTGATTAAACATTTGAGTGAAATATATCATCAATAAAAGAACATGTGAACGGAGCCATGCAAATGAATACAACAGCTAATTAAGAAAATAAAAAAATTCATCATAATGAGGACTCGAACCTAGGTACCTCATATTACGAAGCAAGCGCCTTAGCCATTACGCTATGAGAATACTTGGGGAGAACCAGTTGCATATCATATAACTCCTTTTTTTCTTTTCTTTTTCACACTGATAGGTCTTATGGCCACAATAGCATAGGAAAGGGCTACGAGTGGAAAAGAAGCGGCCATGGCCTTAATTAAGGAACAGCTCCAGAATTTGCCTGGCGTGAAAACGGGAAACCACGAAAAACCACCTTCAGGGCTACCGACAGTGGGGTTCGAACCCACTATCTCCCAGATGGGCTCACAGCTGTGTGCTCCTTACCGCACGGCCAGTTCGCCCGGCATATAATAACTTATACCTGGTGTTTGAAAACTGAAAAATTTAAATTTGAAAATTAAAGCCCATTTGAGATGATTTCCAAATAGGTTTTGATTTTGTATCCCTGCCAAGTTACAAGATATTAAAATCATTCTATATTGACTGTTTTCACTTTAAAGGAAATTTAATAAGTCCTCCTGTTCAATACAAGCACAAACGTTTTTTACAGAAAATAACTTCATAACATCTAAAAAAATCCAATAAATAAAACACAAAGACCTGAAAACCATTCTTAAGAACGGTTCATTTTTGTTTAATGACCCTGAAAAATCCAAAATGATTATCATGAATCTGAAGCCTTCCACAGCGAAAGTGCTACCCAAGATCTATAAAGCCGACATCCCCGTAAGATCCATTATCAATTTCAGAAATAGTCTGACTTACAAAGTATCTCAGTTCTTTCACAAATTCTTTAAATCACGCTATCATTTTCAAGCCAATACATCAGTGAAATATTCTATAGAATGTTGCAATAAAATTAAGTACTTTAATTTATCCAAACACCACACACTTCATTCATTTGATATTACTAACATGTATGCTAATGTGCCCATTAACAACACCACCACACAACTGATTAAAAATGATCTTTCCAAATTCAGTAAATTAAGTATAGGCAAAATAGAAGAATTTATTCAGATTCCGAAATTCACATTGAAAACAATTTCTTCACTTTCAATAATGTCATTTACCGGGGTCACTGGCTTCAGGGATCCTTGCGGATATTTACATCGATCATTTAGAAGATTCTCACATTATTGCTAAGATTAAAAGCATTCAACGTTGGGCACGCTATGTGGATGACACGTTTGTTATTTTAGACTCTCGTATTACTAGCAGCAATACAATACTTGAACTTCTCAGCTCCACTGATCCACATATAAAATTCACCATAGAGTCAGAAAACAATAATGCCCTTAATTACCTGGATTTAACCATTATGCGCAACTATAATAACACTTCATCCTTTAAATATATCCAGAAAAAGCACCCACACCATCAATATCATCCAACAAACTTCTCTACACCCAGACATACATAAGAAAGCAGCTTACAATAGCATGGTACTCAGAGCATTAACCATTCCTTTATCTCGCAAGAATTACAAAAAGGAAAATAATACTATTTACAATATTGCAGAATACAACAGCTTCAACAGAACCTTCGTCAATAGATATAAAAGCAGACCTAAAGACTACCTTAGAAAAATACTTCGCTCCTAAACAAAAGTTTTCTACTTTCACATTCAATAGTAGTAGCATTTACCAAATCTATAATAATAATAATAATAATAATAATAATAATAATAATAATAATAATAATAATAATAATAATAGTAGTAGTAGTAGTAGTAGTAGTAGTAGTAGTAGTAGGCCTAGATACTTGAACTCCGAAGTTTACAAATTAGAAAGCCAATCCTGGAATTCCAGCTATGTTGGTTAAACAGGCAGCAATTTTGTCATAAGGTACGCTGAACACCACAACGCTCTCAAATATAACTGTTTTTCAGCTATGAGTGAGCAACATAAAGAATCCAGTCATGAATATACAACAATAGATAAAGATCTTAAGATCTTGCATTATGAGCAAAAAGGCACTTTGCTCAACATTCTCAAGAGCATCTACATCGATATAGATCAGTTTAGAAACCCCTCTCATAATTTAAATGAAATTAATGAAAAAAAAGAACATTCTACTTGAAACATTCATTCCATATATTTGTCAAAAACTTCTGTAATAAAAACAAACCCCGCCTCCATCTCTCCAACTTAACACCACTCCTCCCTCCCCCTCACCCCACCAGCTCAGCACCTCCCTCCCTTTCTCTCCTCCCATCCTTACAAACACAGCTGGACCAGCAACAGACATTACCAGTGAGAACGGGACCACCGAACTGAGAAGGTCTGGATGTTCGAGAGGGCAACTATTTAATAATTAAGTTTAAAGTTTTCTTCACGCTTATTTTTTACTCATTAGCACAAGTTTCTAATACACATTCAATTTTTCCATTACAGATATGAGCTTCATTGACGGTTTCTACTATGAGTCACTCACACTTTACCTGGCATTTGTTCTCTTCACAAACATTAGTTACCGCAATTTTTCTCGCTGCCCTCTTGATTACTTGTCATTGTGACTCAACGAAAACAGACTGTTATTTTCAATTTCAACACAGTGTATTTTCCTTGTTTTTAATTGCAACATACTGCACATTTAGACTAAGAGGCCCACAACCTTGGTATAATTACTTATTGTTTTAATTCCATCATGTCTCATTTGTTCTTAATACTTTTCTTAATTGTATTTTAACACATTCTTTTAGCGTCAATTATGTAAATTTTAACCTTTTGTCACTGAAGAAAAATTCAATGTTCCACTGGAACCGAACACTAGAGAGTCAGAATATCGTCTCACCGAAATACCGAGTCCTGGCTGGACATAGCTTCAATCTGCTGCACTTTTAGAGCTCCACCCCACCCGTATCGTAGAGATGGTAGCCTAGATAGCCGTGCTTTTATACTTGGAGCCTATGAAGCATCTCAAAACGTGGATATTATCCCCCTCTATAACTCCTAAAGTACTTGGTAGGTTTGGCTTAAAAATGAATACAATTTTATTGTTCCACATTCTCAATACTTAAGATTATTTAGCGTTTGTTAAAACATTATAGGTACTAGTTTCGGTCCGTTTTTTGGACCATCATCAGCCTAATCGAGAATATAAACAAAGACATAGTCTAAAATAAAATGATGTGGATGAAAAGGGGGATGAGATGGTAATGAAATGACATATAAAAGTAAAAACGTTATGCAAAGTTACAATAAATGTGGCCAGAACAAATCAAAAATTAACAGAAGTATAAAAGCATTATGATGTCATTTAAAGTCACTTGATGACAAAGTCTTAGATCGAAGGTTGAACTTGTGTTGCACACTTAAAATCAAGTGATATCTTATGTGAATTCCTGTGTTTCTGGACGGTTATAGGAGCAAGTTCCACAGTAGTTTTTGGTAGTTTTGGTAGTTTGGTAGTTTTGCTCAAAAATTTGACAGTTTGCAGCTGTTATTGTGGCCTCAACATTGGTGGTGCAAAAATAATTGTATCTTAACTCCAAATAGACTTTTTACAGATGGATCGGAACATGATCATAGATGGTCATGTTCGCTGGAGCGAGACCGGCCCGAAGCGGCCACGTCACTGCTCCGTATGTCAGCTGATGACTATTAATTTCCTTTGTTAAGTCCTTGCAGAGTTTCTTTGCAAAAGCTTGATATTTAATGTGTGTTGTAACTGTACAATTTAATTTTTTAAAAGAAATTATAATAGTCATGATATGGTTTTAAATTATACTATAATGTAGATGTTTAACCTCCTCGGGCCCGGCGTAACCTATAGGTTACATAGGTTCCCAATTTTTTATCTCGGTCGCCAAGCAGTGCAGGCCGCTACTAATGATTCCAGTACCATCTCAGACAGTGCGGCATCGGGTACGCTGATTTTCAGACATTTATCTCGCCACAGTTGGTCACAATGAATGTTTACAAAATGGAGTCCACAAGTTATTGGCGGAAATCGCATCACAGTGAAAGTAAGTACACTTTTCCAGTAATAATAATAGTTCTAGTATTCTAAAAAAGTGTAGTAATGATTCTACAAGTTCACTAATACGTAATTCATGAATAATTCTATAGGAATCGGCAAAGCGTAATGAACAGTGGCATATCTTGTAATGATGTAACCTACAGGTTACAGTGGGTCTCACTTGAAGTAATATTTTATAGGCCTTTATTCCAATGCGATTCTGGAAATTGTCAATGGGAACATGTCCGATATGTCCGACCTTTCTGATGACAAGAATGAAAGAACTTTCGTCACTTTACTTCCTGTAACGGGACACACATTCAGGAGGAGGATGAAGAAGATGGCAAAGGAGAAAATGATCAAGAAAGTGTCCAGTACAAGGGTACCTGGAAGAGGTCTGATGTATTTGAACCATTTTCCCCAGCACCTCCACCAGAACCTGTACAAGAGCTGAAAATAGTCCCTCCTCTCTCAAGATTCTACAGATATGTTGGAAGCAACATATTTGCCACACTGATGGAGTTTACAAACCGTAGATACCTACGTGACAAAGAGATTTGTTTGGATGCCACAGTAAACGAGATGAGGAACATTTTTGCTAACACCATTATTATGTCTTATTTGAAATATCCCTGTTTACAAATGTATTGGGCCAGGAAGACCCGGGTCCCACAGATTGCGAACAAAATATCAAGAGCAAGATATTTCAAGATAAGGTGCGACCTGAAACTTGTAGATGACACAGAAGTGGATGCAAATGAAAAATTGAGTGACAAGTATTGGAAGTTGAAACTACTGATCAATAATATTCAGCAGGCTTGCCTAGATAACCCACAAAGTGACAAACATTCCATTGATGAACAAATAGTACCATTCTGGGGGCAGGTAGGTGTCAGTTTGTCAGAGGAAAGGCAAATCCATGTAGCCTGAAAAATTTTGTCTATGCTGCTCCAGATGGGCTACCAGTTGACATTTTTTGTTTGAAGGAAAGGGAGATAGTATTCTGAATGATGCTGCATTTCACAATCTGGATATCAGTGCAAAAGTGATAATTTGATTATGTAGATCTCTACCACCTAGCTCAGCAGTATACAGTACATGGACAGATTTTTCAGTTCAGTTCATCTGTTGGATATTCTCCATTCTGAGTGTGAACTACAAGGCACAGGAACTTTGCAAAAAAAAAATACAGGATACCGACTGATGAGCTTTGGACTGATGCTGACATGATAACGGCAGGAAGAGGAACCTATGATATGTTAGTGAGAGATGACTGTCAAGTATCTGGTATGACAACAAGCCTGTCATTTTAGCTTCCAGTGAAGTAGGGGCTGTCAGTTTAGCATTAACCTCTTAATGTTTACATGTTAAGCCTCCATGAAATGTAAATTATCGTGTAGACGTGAAGGTGAAAACACAACAGAAACACTGTGTTGTTCTTACATTATTATTTCAAAGAATATTTAAATCAAAAACACTTATCAGTATAATTTTCAGGGAGTCTGTACATCAACAGGTTCCACCTTTTCACGGAGTGTTTATATCAACAGGTCCCACCACATCCTCCCTCCCCTAGACCACATCCAGTGGTATGACCAGCTGAATAGGTCTCACAATTCGACCTCCTCCAGGAGTGGGAAGCATTACAGTCCATCTCTTCACTCTTCCAGTTCCATCACTAGTCCTTCCTCCACGAGTGACGTGGCTTCACCTGGTCTAGAACAAGGACGATGTCTCCAACCTGTAATCTTGAATACTTGCTTGGTGGACGTCTAACATGATGAAAACTCTGAAGTAGCATCAAGTACTCCCTACTCCAGCGTTTCTGTAGTCATCAGCTGATTTTTGTTGCTGCCTGAACTCTCTTGTCAAATCTGACTTTTTGCTGAGACTCTGATCCCATAGGTGATGTTGATTGGTCCCCAATAAGAAAATGTGCTGGTGTCAGCACCTTGTTGTCGCCTTGAGTGATAGATCTGGAGTTGCGTGCGGCTTCAGTGCTGATGAGTACAGTCGCAGTCCTCCTTCATTCATGCTTGTTTGACCCAATATTTTTCGAAGACGCGGTTCACAGGTCCGACCATTCTTTCCCACCATCCTCCCCACCAAGCCGCTCTGGGAGCGATTAATTTCCAGGTGATTCTACTGTATGTTGAGTGAGGAAGTGGTGGGTCTTGGCAGCAACTAGGGTTGTAATTAACTCTGATAATTCTTCGTCAGCACCATGAAATGTCCTTGCATTGTCCGAGTAGATCACATTTGGTATTCCACATCAGCCAACGAACCTCTGAAGTGACATCAGAAATTTGTCTATTGTCATGCCACTGCAAAGCTCTAGATGAACTGCTCGTATACTTGCACATGTGATGAGCATTATGTATGTTTTTGCCGTCACTCCTCTGTTCCTTATGTAAAGGGATCCTGCAAAGTCTCTTCCAGTAGTATTAAATGGTTTTGAAGGTGTCACTCGTTCAGGTGGTGGTGGCAGTGGTAGGGCTTCTGTTTGTCCACTTAGAGGGCTGTTCATAATTTTACATGACAGACAGGTGCATAAAACTTCTTCACTGCGTAATGGCCTCTCAGTATCCAAAATTGGTTTCAAAGTTCGGACAACAAAATGCGAACTCCCAAGTGGCATAATCTGATGCGTGGCTCTCTAATCAACAAGGCTGTGAAGCGATGAGAGCCGTCCAGAATAATGGGCTGTCTCCGGTCCTAAGTGATATCAGCATATCGAAGCCGTCCCCCTAAGTGGATGAGTTTGCCATCAGGGAAGGGATTGAAACGGGCTATTTTAGATTCCCTTTCTACTGGCTGATTATTCTGTAGAGCCTGCATTTCATGTGTGAAAATCCCTTTCTTTGTACTGGCTGGTCTGTTTGTAGACATATTCTCGTTGAACTGTTTTAATCCAGTAAGAACGTGTTGTTTCTAATTCTTGAGCTCCATCATTTTCCTTCTGGCAAGTGTTATATACAAATAGAAAAATCCATGCAGTTGTGCGAAGCAGTAGCCAGTATGAGCTGAATTTGGGGTTGGGGCTTGGGGCTTGGTAACTATCATAATTTATCGCACGATCTTATCTTCAGGAAGTGTTGTATCCAATGGAATCTTGTGGGTTGGCCAACAATTCTTCAGAATGGAGGATCTATTAAAGTCTGTGCCACCAGTGATTACAGGCTTCAATTTTGTCTCCTTTGAGATCCCGTGACAAAATGGCTGAGTTATTCTTCCCAGGGTAACATTTTCACTGACAAGGATTTATTTGTGACTGTATCTCAGTCCCCCAATTGGCTACAAAAGTCTTCCATTTGTTGGGGTTTCTTTGTATCCAGCCCAATGCAACAGTGGCATCGGTCCTGAGAGTGGCCTTATAAAAACAGTTCCAGTTTTGGAAGATTTTCTCTTTTCATAGGCATAAGCCTGTTCTTACTGCATGTCAAATGAACTGTCGTGTGGCTTGCCAGGTCTGATTGAATGTAAATGACTACTCCATATGCCCTCTCCGAAATATCACAAAATACATGAACGTAAAAGCTGTTTTCTCGTGGCGTAGCTACCCGTCGGGGAATTCGTATATCAGATGATGATCGGCTGGATATACAAGCAAGCCAGCAGATTACAAGATCATTAGATAAGCTCCTATCACATTTTATGCCTCTACACCATGTGTCCTGTAACAGTATTTTACCAATAATGGAGACAAGAGACAATAATCCCAGAAGATCATAAAAGTTTGCACTGGTTTGCAGGAGCTGTCAATCAGTAGTTGGGACATCTTGTAATGTCTACGCGATACTGTCAGGATCGATGTAAGGGCAATCATTCTCTGCATTCCATTGAGCTCCTAGAACTGATGTCACATTCTGCATATCTCAACCTTCAGCATTCCAGATAGCTGTTAAGTCCCTTGAATTGGAGGCCTATTTAGAACAGAGCAGTCAGCTATTAAAGTGTAACTGCTTCATCACTGTTCTCCGTGCCGATAACAAAGTTGTCCATAAATGTGCTAGTGTCTACAACAGTCGCAACGATGGGAAAGCTGTCCTTGTGTTCTGCTGCGTGTTACTTCAGCGTCACTGAATGTAGAAATGGAGACGCGTTAAACCAAACGGTAGTTGAGTGAAGCGATAAATTGCAATTTTGTCCAATGTCTAATAATTCTCTTCAGTGTCCTGAGTAACTTCACACTATAAGAACCTCGTCAAATTTCTATCCTTTTCATTTAGGGTAAGTAGGAAAAATGCTTGAGTGATGTCACAGATGATAGCTGCAAAATACATTCTAAACCGCACGAGAAGGGTTAGAGTAGTTCAACAACAATAAAGGTGTTAGGGTATCTAACAAAAGGTTGGGTCCCATCTCCAAGGCATCATTTAAGGATGGTGAATTCTTCTCATGGCAGAAGTATCGAAAACAATTCTCCACTTCACACTTACCAGTCTACTCCTATTACAGCTAGATGGGGAAGATAGGTTTCTCGTACTGTCTCTTTTATAGGTGTATGTTCCACTTGCCCATTGGTAATATGGTCCAACATGTGAGAATTATATGTGCCTCTCAAGGCTCTCTAGTCTTCTGCATAACAACGTCAGACGTGCCTCTGCATTCTGTTGATTGTTTGGCAGAATCAAATCAGCTTTCCTGGGAAGAGAAACTACTGGTAATTGATTTTCTACTCAGAAGGATGATCGAAATTCTTCCATAATCGTATCGTTAGTGCCCAACATCTGACCCGTGTTTGCGCTTATTCCGATTCCACTGAAGTCCCAGAAGTTTCTAACTTTGTTGTCTAGAAGTGGTGGTGTCATCTAATCTAGATCAATGAGGTTCACTGTAACTGAGTTTACAGATATTCTGAAACTATTTCCACTGAGCACCCATCCAATATCGTGAAAATGAAGACAAGGGAGCATGAAATTCATATAGAAGTGGCAACCTTTACCACATTCCGATAATGAACGCTTCTTATTAGAACTTCTACTGGAAAGTCTTCCCCTTCTTTCTTTGTGTCTGCAAAATTCAATTTATGGGTGCGCATGAGAGCAGTGATGTCTTTAACGCTAGTCTCGGCAGTAAATGCATGAGAATATCGAAAGCAATTATGTCAATTTTGGAGCTAGTTGCAGTGCCATTCATAGTGAAACAAACAGATATTCTGATTCAAAACTGCCCAATTATAATCCCTCTACTTGAAGCTTTAAATCCTCAATCAATTTGTTTGCGATAAAGCTAGACTGGCTTCCGCTGTCAAACACAAAATGCTTAACTCTGGTGAGTCCAGTGAATCCAGTAACGATGATGCGAGCAGTTTGTAAATAAGTAAAGCTTTTGGAAGAGACACCAATGCTGCCAACAGAAGTGGTAATATCGTGGCTTGTGGTGTTTTTGCTTCTTGCATTTAGAGCATCATGCCTTTTCCTACAGTTAGACCCTGTGTGTCCAGTATTCAGACATAGGAAATTATTCAAACTCTTCCATTTGCTTATCTGAAAATTTACGTCTGTGATGGACTTACAGTCTTGTCCCCAATGAGATTGGGCCTCGCAGAATACACAGAGTGACTGTGGGTTTCCCCTATTCCTTTGTGGAGTCTTCTCGGTTCTGGTGCGGACGTGAAATGCTGCAGCTGTAGGAACAAACTCCGATGAAATGTGTGGATTGCCGCATATACAGGCTTATTACAATGTACAAACTTCATCATATAGATCCGCACTGATACAGTTTAAATTAAGAACTAGTGTTAGGTTTAATGCTCCACCCAATCAATACACTTCACTTTACAAGTGAAAACACATTCAATATTAAAATATATTGAACATTCTTTGGTACATGTTCCGTCTAATTTAAGACTTCTTCAGCCATAGTGTCTCATTACAGATGAAGATACATCATTGTTGCTGTCTAATACTTTTAAAAATGGACGAACCCATGTCCTTTACGAACTGTTTGAGAATACACTAAAGACAATAAACACTATTTTTCATAAGAGAATACACTAAAGACAATAAACACTATTTTTCATAAAATTGTGCATCACTTCTTGTAAAAAATATTCACAAGTTAAAATTTGAATGATATTTCTTTAAAATATGACATACACTGCTGACAGCCGGTAGCTTCAGGACTGACTGAGGGAGATTTGAACTTTGGCTTCAGAAAAGGAAAATGGGACCATATCCACATCATAATATTAAAAGCTTTAATTCTTATGAAAATTCCTTTCAAAAAACAAGGTATTTCTGGTAGCAGGAAACTAACGATTTTGAGACAGCCTGTTGTATGGTGTAGATCTGCTTTAATTCTTATGAAGATTCCTTTCAAAAGCAAGGTCTAGAAAGAAAGAGATATATATAATTAATGGGTTTAAAACCCTAGAAAATTAAAAAAAAATGAGTTTCCATCACGATTGCGTGACATAAAAACCTACCATCAAAGTTGGTGAAACTCCCTATAGCTGGTTCCCATCCGATCCTTGCTCTGACTTGCTTCTCTCTACGCACTGCGCGTGTTATAATTATGTTTCCTCTTGCCTGGCGGAACTTGGCTAAGGGAGGTACGAGGGGGAGCAGCACTATTAGTGGGGGAAGGGGAAACAGCTCCGCCTATATGCAGAACGGAAGGGCGGGATATTTGTTTTAGAGAAGGTGACTTCAAATTATTACTTACTTATCACTTAGGCCTACTCATTACTTATGTTCATATGCCATAACTAATATGTATGCAAATATCCTGGTCAATAAAACAATAGATATTATTAGAATGAATTTAACTAGTCAAGGTCAACTGGGGAAGTTATAGATTGTGTAACCGTACAACAGGGTTACAGACTCCATTCTGTATTTATTATTATTATTATTATCATTATTATTATTATTATTATTATTATTATTATTATTATTATTATTATTATTATTAACCCGATTCATTAGATTTTATATATTCTGTTTCTCATCAATTAGACTGTAATAATTAGGTATCACGTATATTATTGTATTTCATCATAGGTTAAGTGAATATGTTTGTAATTATTCTGTATTGTAGTAAGTGAGATTTGTTGGTTTCATATTGTCATGCTGTGGCTTGTAACTTTGGCTAGATGAGCTGGCATAGTATTTTGCAATCGAGGCTATGTTTAACTGGGAATGTTGTGTACAAGGAGATTTCCCGGTGACGCATTCGGTACAGTCATTCTCGGACCGCTTGGGTACGCTTAGACGACGCTTGACTGATGACATCAGTGCGTGGACACGTGATTGCGACCAAGTGTCAGTATTCGCCAGCTACTGTATGTGGAAGTGGAAGGGATGAACAGTGAGTGGGGAGATGAGTCGTCATCGCGAGGTGATATAAGTCGAGGCAACGGTAGTGAGAGATTCAGATGATATCAATCAGTTGATAGTACTCAGTTCATCAGATCTACTCAGTTCATAAGCAGTTGATATCGTGCAGATCATATGTTACAGTCAGAGGTATCAAATGGAAGAAGTGGTCTTAGTGTGATGGTAAGAGCTAAGAGTTGTGTTTTCAAGAGGTCCGGTAATAATCGAGGAGGTCTACAAGTGGTGCTTGTATCCGAGCAGAAACGGGTACTATGCTGATAAAGAAACATCATCTTCTTGTGAGGATGGACTTCACAAGATGTCTCAATAATATTTTCCAATTATTTATAATATATTGAGTGGACGTAATTACATTGGAGCTCCCTACACGCGTACATGGTATGTAGGCCAACTCCTTGTTATATAAGAAGATAACAACAGACGGCTCCCGACTTCAGCTCACAGGTTTTCCCAAGAATTTTCAAGTTCAACAGCGGTGTATGCAGACAACAGGTAATTAAAGCATCAGACATGTTATGCATTCATAACATGAAGAAGAGTGTAATCAGCGGCGATATCACATCTCACTTCAAGTTCATGCCAATAGTTTTTTTGTTTAGATTAAATTTTCCTTTTCTTTGTACCGCAAATCTCACGATATATTTCTTTTGTTAAATTAAAAGACGTAAATGATTGTTCATTGTGACGTAAATTATAGTCATAAACTCAGTTTTATTTTAATTATAATAAGTGATTCCAGTTCCATGTACAATCCTCAATTGTGGAAATGCAACAGTAATTTAATATTGTCCTGATCCATATCCCTGTATATTGCCAGATATGTGAGTTTATCACCTCACGCCTTGAGATAATTGATATAAGAGGTATGCTCTACCGAATTTTGTTGTTTTTCTTAAAAAAGCAACTGGCGCTCAAACAAATGTTATTTATATTATGTGGAAGATATGAAGGTATAATAGTAGTGGTCAGAGTAGCCACAAAGTGTCGCCAGCAACGTGGGACTCGAAAGGTTCAGAAAAAGTGATTCTGAATGGCAATATACATGGATCAGTTCTTTTAATGAGTACGCACATGTTAAATTCACCGAGTAATGTTAGGAAGGTCATTTTGTTGAAGTTTGTATTTAAGGGGTAATGTCAGAGGAATTGCAAGGGGAAATAGCTTTGAGATCGCGAAAAATTAGTAGGAAACCGAAGATGGACAAGGATAGCAATATGCAGTCAGGTGATGAGGCTGAGGTTATTGTGTCCAAGGAAATCCAAGGTGGTAACATAAATAGGAAGTTGGTGACTAAGGTGGGACCTACTGAAAGTCAGAAAATAGTAGAAACTGAGGAAAACGCTGTCACGCAAGATCAAAGTAAAGGGGTGATTGACCTGGGTTTATTTAATTTGCTGATGTCCAAAATGACTGAGCAGAATAATATCATTAGTGAGAAAATTGAATCTCAGAATATTATTATGAGTGAGAAAATTGAAACGGTTATTAGGGAGAAAATTGAATCTCAGAATAATATTATGAGTGGGAAAATTGAAGCTCAGAGTAAGGTCATAAATAGTATTAATAAGAAGATTGATGATGTTAGTAATAAGATAGATCATAAGGTGTTAGAAATAAGTAAGCAAATTAATAATTTAGAAAGTAAGGTAAATAGGGAGTGTAGTGACATCAGAGCTGAGATGGAATTGGGTCGGAGCAATCTCCATACTGAAATCGAACAAATTAGTGAGACATGCATCAAACAGATTGATGAATTAGGCGCCAAGATCGAGTCCAATAAAGGAGAAATCAATGAGTTAGTAGAAGAAAGGTTTGAAAAGATAACCAATACAGTGGGGCAAGAAACTAGGAAATGTATTAGTAGGGTAGAACAGGTGGAAAGAAAACTTGGAGAAGTAGGTGATCTAGGGAGTGAGCAGAAATCATTATCACAGAAGGTGAGAGAATCGGAAAAAAAGTTGGAGGAATTAAGAAAAATTCAAGAAAAGACTGAGGAAACAGTGGAAGAAAAATTTCTGAGTTGCCAGAGAGTACTCCAGCAAGAAGTGCGTGATAGTAGAAATGTACGTGAAATAATTGTAAATAATGGTTTAATCACTAGAGATCATGACTTACCTAAGTTTTCTGGGAAAGAATTTAACCCGATGGAATTTATGAGAGTAGTAGAGAAGAAATTTGCTGTTCAATTAAGAGACAATATTATTAGCTGGGAAACTGTATTGGAGATCTTATCTAATGCTTTCGTAGGAGAGACTAAGTCTTGGTTTCAAGTATATAAAAGCTCGATGTCTAGTCTAACTGAATTTAAGGAGAAATTCATGGCTAAATTTTGGAGTGAAGGTGTTCAGAGTAGAGAGAGAGAGAGAGTAATGTTTGGCAGGTATAATTCTAACGAGGGTGTTAGAATGACTGAATACTTTTTGGCTCATGTTTTGGTGTGGAGAAATTTAGAATGTATTGGACCTGAGGCTGATATAGTTAGACTTATGGCTAAGCACTATCCCGATAGAATAAGAGAAGCTGTTTGTATGCAAAGAGTGGAGACTATTAAGGAAATGGAGATTTTGTTGGAAAGTTTTGATGCTTTAAGTAGTAGCTTGAATAATAGTAGGACACCTAATAGGAATGTAGAAGGAAGGGGTAACCAATCTAATAATCAGGACAGGACTATGAATAATCGTAACTACAGAAGAGAATATCAGGAGAGACCTAATAATAATTTCCACAGGGAGAGAAATTATCAAAATAGTTCGGAAAATTTCAGGACTGGGAGGCGTGATTATGGTAATCAACCAGAAGCTGGGAGGCGAGAGAATACAGGCCATAATAATAATAATAATGACGCTAGAGGAAATAGGCAACAGGGGAGGCCGACTGAGGTGTGTAACCAACAAGTCGTAACCGAACCAAGTACTTTAAACGCGCAACGGACTGTATAAACAGGTCACTGAGACAGTCCGTAAATGGTAAGTTCACGTATAAGGTAGATAAGTATGTTAATGTCGACCAGCCTATAGTTGTAAGTGAACATGATTGTGACCTAAGTAGCAATAATTCAAATGTTTTAAGTGACGACTTAATCGTAGACAATAAATTTTATAAGTGTAATTTAAATTTAGATATAAGGCAAGATTTGTTAAGTGATCTTATATTATGTAATGAGGATAATTTAAGTAGTGTTACTGTTACACCGACGATTGAACTGCTGATATGGGGCAGAAAAGTTAAGATTTTGTTGGACTCTGGTAGTGAGAAGTCATGTGTAAATTCCAAGCTGTATGAGGAAGTTTTAAGAGAGAAGTATGAGGTAGCGGAAATTCCAGTGAGGAATACGTTCATCGTAACAGCTGTTGGGAACAAGTCTCAAAGAGTGAATAAACAAATAGCTGTCCCCATTAGCATAAGTGGAGAATGTATTTTCCAACCATGCTTAGTAGTGCCTAATTTAGTTTATGCCGTTATTTTAGGTACTGACTGGTTAACGTGTCACAAGGCTAAATTAAATTTTGATCTGTGTAATGTCAATCTTATTTGGGGAAAGAGTAGCAGGGAAGTCAGTTTACCATATGATGTTTTGTCAGAAATTAGTGCGAATAAAGTGTGTTCTAGTACGGAAGGATCTTGTGAAATTCCTAATATGAGGAAAAATATTGATGTCTGCCATGTGTCTATACAGAGAGATTCTAGAGATGAATTGTATGAGACAGTGGAGAAATGTAATTTAGCGGAAAGTCAGAAGGACGAATTGTGTGAATTATTGATATCACATAGTGATGTTTTTAGCGATCGGCCTGGTAGAACACATCTTTACGAACACAAATTTAATGTTATTGATAACTCAACTTTTGTAGGACCGAAATATCCCATTCCGTTAAAATACGCTAGCGCTGTTGAAGAGCAGATTGACATTATGCTAGATTATAATATAATTGAACCATCATGTAGTCCTAATTTAAATCCACTTGTTATTATACCTAAGATGGATAACACGGTAAGATTGTGCATGATAATTTTTGTAAGACTATATTGGATGAATTTGAGCTTGGTGACAAGGTTTTACTCAGAGTGCCACTCCCGTCATCAGCAGAAGCTGGTCAATTTTCTAAGTTTTTCTTATTATATCAGGGATACTTCACCGTAATGAAACGGATTGGGAAATGTGCTTATTCATTAGAAGACAAGGAAGGAAATATCGTAGGCACATATAATATAAGAAATCTTAAGAAATATATCATGTGAGTTTGTTGATTAATTTTCATTATTATGTTAATTCACCATGTTTTATGAAGCTGGCATTGCGAACAGGACTTCAGTGAAATTAGCGTGTGTTGTGATATTAAGTGAAGCATGGCAGTGCAATAAACTCCAGTGCTTGGAGACAGTGTATATAATGAAACGTCTTCGAGAATTACTTTTGAACACTCAATGAACGTTTGAAACGACAGAAGTGAGAAAGAAATGTAATCTGTATGTAAATAATACTGTATAATCAAAGTGAAAATGATAATTGATAAATGTTTTATATGTGTAACAACGAACATCCAGATGGATGATACTATGTACCAAATTTGTAAAGGTCATTTTTATACATGTATATATGGTGTACTCGATTTCAGGTGATTGTGTATATATTTCATGAATCAATCGATTCATTTAATCGATTATTTCATGAGGGAGGCGTTCTGTAACCGTACAACAGGGTTACAGACTCCATTCTGTATTTATTATTATTATTATTATTATTATTATTATTATTATTATTATTAACCCGATTCATTAGATTTTATATATTCTGTTTCTCATCAATTAGACTGTAATAATTAGGTATCACGTATATTATTGTATTTCATCATAGGTTAAGTGAATATGTTTGTAATTATTCTGTATTGTAGTAAGTGAGATTTGTTGGTTTCATATTGTCATGCTGTGGCTTGTAACTTTGGCTAGATGAGCTGGCATAGTATTTTGCAATCGAGGCTATGTTTAACTGGGAATGTTGTGTACAAGGAGATTTCCCGGTGACGCATTCGGTACAGTCATTCTCGGACCGCTTGGGTACGCTTAGACGACGCTTGACTGATGACATCAGTGCGTGGACACGTGATTGCGACCAAGTGTCAGTATTCGCCAGCTACTGTATGTGGAAGTGGAAGGGATGAACAGTGAGTGGGGAGATGAGTCGTCATCGCGAGGTGATATAAGTCGAGGCAACGGTAGTGAGAGATTCAGATGATATCAATCAGTTGATAGTACTCAGTTCATCAGATCTACTCAGTTCATAAGCAGTTGATATCGTGCAGATCATATGTTACAGTCAGAGGTATCAAATGGAAGAAGTGGTCTTAGTGTGATGGTAAGAGCTAAGAGTTGTGTTTTCAAGAGGTCCGGTAATAATCGAGGAGGTCTACAAGTGGTGCTTGTATCCGAGCAGAGACGGGTACTATGCTGATAAAGAAACATCATCTTCTTGTGAGGATGGACTTCACAAGATGTCTCAATAATATTTTCCAATTATTTATAATATATTGAGCGGACGTAATTACATTGGAGCTCCCTACACGCGTACATGGTATGTAGGCCAACTCCTTGTTATATAAGAAGATAACAACAGACGGCTCCCGACTTCAGTTCACAGGTTTTCCCAAGAATTTTCAAGTTCAACAGCGGTGTATGCAGACAACAGGTAATTAAAGCATCAGACATGTTATGCATTCATAACATGAAGAAGAGTGTAATCAGCAGCGATATCACATCTCACTTCAAGTTCATGCCAATAGCTTTTTTGTTTAGATTAAATTTTCCTTTTCTTTGTACCGCAAATCTCACGATATATTTCTTTTGTTAAATTAAAAGACGTAAATGATTGTTCATTGTGACGTAAATTATAGTCATAAACTCAGTTTTATTTTAATTATAATAAGTGATTCCAGTTCCATGTACAATCCTCAATTGTGGAAATGCAACAGTAATTTAATATTGTCCTGATCCATATCCCTGTATATTGCCAGATATGTGAGTTTATCACCTCACGCCTTGAGATAATTGATATAAGAGGTATGCTCTACCGAATTTTGTTGTTTTTCTTAAAAAAGCAACTGGCGCTCAAACAAATGTTATTTATATTATGTGGAAGATATGAAGGTATAATAGTAGTGGTCAGAGTAGCCACAATTGACCAATTCATGAAAATTCTGGAGTTAATCACAAAAAACAATTATTTTATGTTCAACAACACTATTTATAGTCGCAATGGGAGCTCCAGCTTTGGGAATCCTGGGCAATATTTATTTAGAGCATTTAGAACACCACAAAATAATTGGACATATTCAAGGTTTGGATTTTTGGGCAAGATTCGTGGATGATACCTTAGTAATAATAGATCAACGTTATAACAACAGTAACAATATATTACAATTTTTAAATTCATTAGATGAAAGAATAAAATTTACACTTGAAAACAAGGATAATGCTTTAATTTTCTTGGATGTGACCGTTAAGAGGGAACCCGGTAAGTTCTCTTATAAAGTATATAGAAAAGATACGTTTACTCCGGTGAGCATTAAAAATGTTTCTTTACATCCTGGGAGTACTAAGAGAGCTGCTTACTTCAGTATAGTTTATCGAGCCTTCAATTTACCTTTATCTCATACGGAAAGTGAAAAAGACTTATGGTACATACCGGTACAGAAGATAGCCAATATGAATGGGTACAGTGTTAATACCATTAATAAAATTATAAGTAAAGCAAACAAAAGAACATAAGAGAATCACAGGAGTTCAAAGTATGCTACTTTTACATATACAAACCCAGGGATTTTTCAAATCACAAAATAATTTAAGAAACACAACTATCAAGTCTCACTTTTAACAAAGAACAATTATGGTCATATATTTTATAAATATAATAGTGTAAATTACAATAAAGAGAATTACTTAGGTTCAAGATAAACTTAAGTGTAATCAATGTGTTGTCACGTACATGGGACAAACAGGTAGGAGTTTTTCAAACTATGTGTCTGGAACACGTCAATGCTAACAGACACAGGAGGTATTCTGCTATGAGTGTCCATATGGGAGATACGGGTCACCAATATACTGACATAAATAGAAATCTAACCATATTTTAAAAAGTTTTTTTTTTTTTTGCTATTTGTTTTACGTCGCACCGACACAGATAGGTCTTATGGCGACGATGGTATAGGATAGGCCTACGAATTGAAAGGAAGCGGCCATGGCCTTAATTAAGGTACAGCCCTGGCATTTGCCTGGTGTGTAAAATGGGAAACCACGGAAAACCATCTTCAGGGTGCCGACAGTGGGGCTCGAACCCACTATCTCCCGATTACCGGATACTGGCCAAACTTAAGCGACTGCAGCTATCGAGCTCAGTATTTAAAAAAAAAAAAAAAAAAAGTGAGCAAAGGGAACATGATAAGCACATACGAAAATATTTATATAGGTTACGACCAGAGTTTTAACACAAACAAAATTTGAATGACGTACAAGAGAACAAAAATCCGTTACATGAGCAGATACCGTTGCTTTTATCATCACAAAAAATTAATAATTTGAAGTCACCTCCTCTGAAACAAACATCCCACCCTTCCCTTCTGCATATAGGCAGAGCTGTTTCTCCTTCTCCCACTAATAGCACTGCTCCCCCTCCTACCGCCACTAGCCAAATTCCGCCGGGCGAGAGAAAACAATTATAACACACGCGGTAGCATGGCGAGAAGCAAGTCAGAGCGAGGCTCGGATGGGAACCAGCTATAAGGAGTTTCACCAACTTTGATGGTAAGTTTTTATGTCACGCAATCGTGATGGAAACTCATTTCTTTAATTTTCTAGGGTTTTAAATCCATTAATTATATATATCTCTTTCTTTCCAGACCTTGCTTTTGAAAGGAACTTTCATAAGAATTAAAGCTTTTAATGTTCTGATGTGGATATGGTCCCATTTTCCATTTCCGAGGCAGGAGGTCAAATCTCCCATCAGTGCACTGAAGCTATCAGCTACCAGCACTGCATGTCATATTTAAAAACAAATCATTCAAATTTTAACATGTGAAGAATTTTTACAAGAAGTGATGGACAATTTCATGAAAAATAGTGTTTATTGTCTTTAATGTATTCTCAAACAGTAAGTAAAGGACATGAGTTCTTCCATTTATAAAATTATTAGAAAGCAACATTGAAAATCCTCAGCCTGTTTCCAGTCATTCAACCAGATCAGGAGTGGAATGAAGCCCCCTTCTAGCGGCGAGGATGGGAATTGTGCCAGCTGCCGAAGCCTGTCGCACTCTTCTGGGTAAACAGCAACAATATGTATCGTAATCTGTTACAAGATGCTATGGCTGAAGAAGCCTTAATTACACGAAACATGTGCCGATGAATGTTTAATATATTTTAATATTGAATGTGTTTTCACTTGTAAAGTGAAGTGTATTGATTGGGAGGACCCAAACCTAATACTAGTTCTTAATTTATACAGGGTTATTCAAAAAGAAGGAACAGATTTCAAACACATTTCTTCCAAACCACAAAAGATAGAAACATGATTCCTGGAAAGAGAAAAAGTTCAATTTTCACTTTTATATGAGCACCATGTGTTGCACGACAAATATCAAAACGGTGGCTTATTTCTTGCCACACACGAATCAGGTGGTCTCTAATTATTGAAGTCACACCTTCAACAATTCGATGTTGCAAACTTTCAAGAATGTCAGGCATAGGGGGGATAAACACGTAGTCTTTTACGTAATGCCACAGATAAAAATCGCAAGGAGTGGGGTCTGGAGACCTGGGAGGCTACAGGCGATGAAGGTTACCTTCTGCTCCTCCTCTTCCCATTTGACGTTCTGGAATGGTGTCATTTAAGTAACGTTGAACGTGCTGAGAGAAGTGAGGCGGGGTACCATCTTGCATGAAGATGAAGTCATTGGAATCATCTTCCATTTGAGGAAATAACCAGTTTTGAAGGATATCTAGAAAGGTTAGTCCTGTCACAGTTTCCTCCATGAAGAAGAATGGTCTATAAACTTTCGTTACAGATATAGCACAGAAGATGTTCACCTTCAGTGAATCTTTCACGTTCAATAACTGCCATAGGATTTTCACTTGCCCAAATTCTAAAGTTATGATGATTAATTTCACCAGAAAGATGAAAAGTGCAGTCATTAAAAAAAAATTAATCGTTCATAAATATTGTCTTCTTCCATATCATCTAGCATGCTAATGCAAAAGTCGTACCTTTTGTTGTAGTCGTCCGAATGCAATTTCTGCGATAACTGCAGTTTGTACGCATTCAGACTCAGACGGTGTTTCAGAACTTGCCATACAGTTGGTTGAGGAATGTTAAGTTCCTTGCTTCCTCGTGTTGTGGATTTCTCTGAGCTCCTCTCGTAAACTGCATGAATTTTCATTCGATGTGCATGGACGTCCCATACTTTTCCTTTTGCAAATGCAACCATCTTCTACGAACCTTCGATGCCACTGGTAAATCTGCTTATGGTGAGGTGGTTGTTTATTAAACTGATGGCAAAAAGCACGTTGAACTCCAATAATGGACTCTTAATTTTGCTAATTGCAGCACAAAAAATGCTTTTTCCTGTTGTGTTGCCATTTGTTTACACTTCAACTGACAAGCTCCAGCGCCAATGCGGCCGGAATTGGAACTTGCAACAGCGGTGCTTCTACATGAATTGTTCAAATTTTAAACATTTATTTGTCCAGGAACGTTGGAATTGTGGTTCTACCTTTTGTAGTTTGGAAGAAATAAATGTTAAAATCTGTTCCTTCTTTTTGAATAACCCTGTATTTTGAGTAACAAGAGCTCCATCAACTTCTTCACCAAGGAACTCTGTAAGTTTAAGATGTTTCCTCCTGGCAGACCTTCCCTTTTTGCGTGGATTATCCAACGACGGCATATGTCGTCTGGGAACATACGTAGAATTTTAGGCATTAGGATGCAGCCGTATCCGTTGACATCCTCTCAGAGGGCATGAAGAGCTTGGATGCGACAATGAACTTCAATAAATAGTTTTAATGCTTCCAGAGTCACTATTCTTATAGGCTCCACATTTTCAAGAAAATCCACATGCACCTGAATTACTTTGTTTGTATCATCATGGCGTGACAGCAAGGTTTTCTTCATTTCATACGTGTCTGCAATAATGGCAATACCTTCTACGGCTCACCCTCTGAATTCTCTTGTAGGAAGATGAGCTTATTAATTTTAAACAGTGATGTCTACAGCTGATGTTTCTGAAAGACTATGTTTGCGGTCGATGTAGCTACAGTGTTTACTATTCCATGTGATGCCTTCTGGATAGTGCACTTTGCAATCTCAATGTACTCTTCACAATGCTTTACATTGCTGTCATCCAGGAGGTCATGGATTTCTTCGTTGAGTTGGGTCAACTGGGCCAACGAGTACTGAAGTCTGTCTTTGTAGTATTCATAGTCGCAGAATGTCGTTGAGTCACTGAACTTGCTAACTTCAGCTGCAAACCGTGTGATATTTCTTTCCCGTTTCCTCCTACATTTTAAATTATGCAGGTGTGTTTTGGAATCACTTTCAGCGACATCAACACTTCTAGTGCTCATTTCCGTCAATTGGTTTAGACAGTATACCCTCAAATTAACGTTGAATCGGCAGTGCTATTGTCATGAAGCTCCCCTTTACAGCGTAGATACATGCACCTAAAGGCAGTATATCTGCAAGTAACACTAATGGTCGATGCTTGGAAAAATGATTAGAAACATGGTGGCAAACAAACATATTAGAATAAGGAAAACTGAATACAAACACAACAGCTCCACTGAATTTCACAGCTAAAGTCCTTGAACTCAGTTACATGCATGATCTAATGCAAGCAATAATAATGTTGTAATATCGCAAGATAATTATTACTTATCTGTACACGAGATGCAGATGTCGCCAATGTACACAGAACCATATTTACGTGTTTTCTCCCGAATGATGAAGTTTACTGATTTACTCTCTTAAAACTCTTCCTTGAAGATTGTCTGTTAACTACATTCTGGTTTTGACACCACTATGTCGTGTGTACACGTGAAAGGAAGAACACAACAGAAACACCGTGTTCTTCTGACGTGATTATTCTATTTCAAAGATATAAAACTAGAACACTTATCAATATATTTTTGACAGTGAGTGTATATCAACAGGTTCCACCTTTTCATAGTGTTTATAACAAGTTCTACCACATAACTAAAGATGTCCATTGCATGTAGCCCAGTGTACATAATAATATAAATATATTCTGTATTTGTTTTCCCAAATATTAATCTGATGAATGAATACATGTATATTTGACAATAATATTTTCTTCAATTCCGTATTGATCAAGATAAGGTACCTTACATGTTTGTTTACTAGAGAGATTGATGGAACATTTTACTGCTCAATATACAGTACCGGTACAAGAATTTTCAATTCACATTACCCAGGATAAACATTCCAGCGATCTTTGAGATGATTTTATTAACTGTGGACTTTATTTTTATTTCCTTCAGTTTTTGTGTGTCCAGTACTTTTAGTAAGAATTTTATAGACCGACGTATTTTAAATATTCATATTTGAGGTTTTATACTGGATGTATGAAGATGTCATTACCCAATTTTATACATTGTTGAATTATGTGATTTTGGGATTTTTTGTGTTAGAACTTCTTGACCAATATCAATATGTTGGTTATAAATTAGAATTCTAAATTTGTCTTCATTATTCAGGTGAAGACAGCCCAATTAGGGTTTAAACATGTTTTTATTACTAAATATCATGTATACTGTATTGAAATGGTGGATTGAGCTTTTGTAATTTCTTTATAAAAAAATTTTGTCTTTAGTAGAGAAAATGCTATTAAAATCCCATTAGAGGTTGTGACTGTACTCCAGTAAAGCGGCTACTGAAGGCATCTGTTCTCCATGATATGGGCGGTTTCACTTCCTGCTGGCAGTATCTCTAAACTGCCCGAAGTCAGGCTTTGGTGACTGGCCGGTCAGTAAATCCTGTCCCAACCAAATGGATCCAGATATGCCACTGCCACTTTTAATGAATGCTCAAGCGACACACATTGCTACCACCTGAACAAATAACACGACTGTTCAACACAGTCGGCTAAAGAAGCTAGTCAGAAGAAAGGAGAAATAATTGCAAATCGCCACACTCAGTATTGGGACCATGACTGGACAAAGTAAAAATTTGCCAAGATTCTCAAATGCCACCGTGTGGACATCCCTTGCATACACGAGACAAGGTGGAAGGGCCAGAAATCCTGTGATCTTGGTGAGTTATTAGCTCATTTACCATGGCAGACCCAAAACAGAAGCGTCACAGACATTGTGAATTCTGAGCTATGTAGTCTAGTCGCTGAAATATACAGGTATTCCGATAGCCTGATGACCACTGTCCGTGCTGACAACCACCGTTTGCATATCTTCTCTACCTATGCTCGCCAAACAGGCAGTGCTGAAGAGGAAAAGGATCATTTCTGGAATTAGATGTATGGCCACTTCTCATCTTGTCCAACAAGGGATCTACTACATTGTGGAGACCAGAATGGTCACGCTGTCAGTGATGGCTATGACTGCCATGGGAAAAAAGGATATGGCTTGAGGAATGATGATGGTCAGCAAATGCTTGATTTTACAGAAGCAACCAATCTACTCATCACCAACATGTATATCAAGAAGTGCTCCAGTTACTTAATAGCTATACCAGTGGCAATGCTAGCAGCTAGATTGACTCGGTACTCATGCAGTGTGAGATTTCCCTGCCATGCTTAATGCAAAAGTCATTACATCTGAATGCTTGGCCCCTCAACATAAGCTACTTATTGTTGACATGAAAATAATCGTGCAGAAACTGCAGTTCAGCAAGCCAAGAGAAAATCAGGTGGAGGGAGCTATGTAAGTATAAAGAGGGCATTATCAACATCGATGATTACCGAGCTCGATAGCTGCAGTCGCTTAAGTGCGGCCAGTATCCAGTATTCGGGAGATAGTAGGTTCGAACCCCACTGTCGGCAGCCCTGAAAATGGTTTTCCGTGGTTTCCCATTTTCACACCAGGCAAATGCTGGGGCTGTACCTTAATTAAGGCCACGGCCGCTTCCTTCCCACTCCTAGGCTTTTCCTGTCCCATCGTCGCCATAAGACCTATCTGTCGGTGCGACGTAAAACAACTAGCAAAAAAAAAAAAAAAACATCGATGATTGATTGATGTTTGTTGTTTAAAGGGGCCTAACATCGAGGTCATCGGCCCCTAATGGTACGAAATGAGACGAAATGAAGTGAGAACTTAAAAGTCCAAAATCCTCCACTGACCAGAATTCAAAGCGTGAGGACGAAGAATGAATGGATGGATTGATATGAAAATGATCAGTGGATCCAACCCACAGTGCCTCACATGCACAGAAGTTGGCACAAAACAATAGTAGTACGGACCAAGATACTGCTTCTATAGCATGATGCTGAATCGATTAGAATATGCTCGTTCTCAAAACGGGTCCAAAATCCAGGTCATCGGCCCCCATAGTGGTATTTATCGCAAGAAAAGTAGAACCATGGTATTTCCCATGTTGCGGTACTAATCAAGAGTAGTGTAGACTCGCGGTATTCCATACATTATGGTACGACTCACAGGTAATGAAATTCGCACATGTATTACAGACCTAATGTGTTTCACACATTGTGGCACCCTTGACAGGCAACGCAAACCTATGGTGTCGTAATTTATAAGCTATAACACCTATGGTGTTCATCACCTATGTACTAACCACAGGGACTCCTAATATCCCGTAGTGTTCCTCATATAGGGCGAATTAATCATAGGCAAGCCAGAACCATGGGTTTCCTTCATCCCATGGTGTCGCTCATATAGTGCTACTAATCACAGGTACTGTAAAAGCTGTCGTGCCCACGTTTGCTACTAATCACAAACCTATTTGGTACCCAACATAGTGGTACTACGCGCAAGTAAAGGCGACCCATGGTGTTCCCTGCGTGGTGGTACTAACTAATCACAAATAGTTTCATGGTTCTAATTTGATCATCCCTTGGTTGCCCCTTTTAGTCGCCTCTTACGACAGGCAGAGGATACCGTGGGTGTATTCTTCGTCTGCGTCCCCCACCCACAGGGGGTATTATCAACATCAGCCTCCATGCGATCACTCCAAATTTAGTAGACAGGGCGTGGGTAGCTTTCCGTGACTCGGTAACCACAGCTGCAAAAACGGTACTTGGCACCAAGAAGCTTAGGCATCACCACGTAGATAAGCACGCGTGACTTTGGATAGACCAGGTAAAGCAAAAGGTACAGGAGAAGATCTCAGCCTTCAACAAGTGGTCTGCACAGAAGACAGATGACAACTGGCAGAAGTACACAAACATCTGGAGGGAAGGTAAGAGGACTGTAGCAGCTGTCCATAACAAACACTACCACAGGCTACACAAGCAACTGGGCATAAAGGAGAGTGAGGCAGACTGGCAGGAACTTGAAGACAAGGAGCTTGGAACACTGAACGTTACAAGTATGTGAAGGACAAAGATGGACATAGGATTCATGAGAGAAGAGCTATTCTGAAAGTGGCAAGAGCACTTCAGTGAGATAGTTCCCTCACCAGTCTATTCCCAAAAGTCAGGAAAATGCAGGTCCCATTTCTCAAATCACAACCAGAGGAGAGGGAGTCATTAAAGCCATGAAGAGCCTGAAAATGCCTGGATCTGATGATCTGCTACATGATTTGTAGAAGCTATATGAACTTCAAAGAACCGCTTTCACCTGGCTCCACAGACTTCTTTAATGCCATAAAAGAGTCTGGTCAAATTACTACCGACTGGACATCGAGTGTAACAGTAGCAATGGGCATTCTGAGACGGGGTCTCAAGATTTCTCGAGAATAGAGCAAGTATTGTTTCTCACAAGAAATTGTGAGAGATCTTGAGAGCGCTGTGCCCGCATTGTTGTGAGCAGCATGTCGTAGGCCTATGGGTAGATGGTGTTGAATGTTGTTTGTGCCGAGTATGCAAATAGCAAACTACGGACCTTCTCCATTTCATAAAAACATGTCAACAAGCAACTAGGGCATTCATTTCTTTATTTAATTTCTACGGAGGTGTATTTTCTGCTTTCTTGCTACTTCACCAAAACAAAACCTGACTTTACACTATGAATGTCCCCAAATTGCCCCCAAAAAATCCCACAATTGCCCCAAAAATGAAAAGAATTTCTTGCTTAATTCTGATCCTACAAATACACAGCTTTAGAGGGAATTTCTGCACTGCTCTCTTTAAATTTGGATTAAAAGAAATTAATTGTATCTACAACAGTTTCTTCTGAAATTACAAATAGGCTATTTCTAACCAGAAAGCAAATTCTTCTAAGCTGAAAATAAGAGTTAGTTTTTCATTAGTTTTGCTGCTCACAACATGGTCATTTTTGGTCATTTAGTCATTGTCTGCCATTCAATAAACTCAAAATCATCTATTGTCGCTAATCAAGCTTACAGATAATTTACTAGTAAAGAGCTATGATGATGTCCCGCTTTTGCCCTAACATTATGCTGTCCCATATTTTCTCCAGTTGACCCTACATTAGCAGATATACTTCTGGGATGAACTGGCACTTAAAAACACATATCATCACTGAAGAGGAATCATCACAGAGAACACCTTCAGCCCGGTCTGCATCACTAGACGCTACTCTGTTAACAACTGCGAGGTATCCAGGTAGGTGTACATCCTATCTACAGTTATTAAGAAATTATAATATATGATTATTCAGCTAAGATGTCCACTTCAAATAATTCGTGAACTGTTTAAGATACAATACTATGTTTAAGATACTGATGTTCTGTTTTCATGTTCGCTAATGGTATTTGTGCTGGCTGGTACACCTCTACGCCGCACATTTGAATTTTCCACCTTTAAGTACTCCTCTACAGGAGAAACTGTGAACTTAAAACTGGATCTACTTAAACTTTTGCTCTGAAGATGTCACTGTGTTAATTTTGACGTGTTTTTGTTTACTATTTATCAAGAAGTTTGGACATTGTCTCATAGATGTCTCTACTAAAAAACTATGATCATGCACCCTGGAGCGAAGTGAGGGAACTTTCTTGAAGATATTTTGTACTCATAAGTTTTCTCATTACTAAATTTCGTTCTTGCTATTTGCTTTACATCGCACCGACACAGATATGTCTTACGGCGACGATGGGATAGGAAAAGCCTAGGAATTGGAAGGAATCGGCCTGGCCTTAAGTAAGGTACAGCCCCGGCATTTGCCTGGTGTGAAAATGGGAAACCACGGAAAACCATCTTCAGGGCTGCCGACAGTGGGGTTCGAACCCACAATCTCCCGATTACTGGATACTGGCCGCACTTAAGCGACTGCAGCTATCGAGCTCGGTAAATTTCGTTCTTTCATTTGTGGGTTGGCAATATTAATCTTTTCTTTCCGCCAGTTTAGAAACTAGCCAATCAATTATTTCTGTAATTAATTTTTGACCAATCGTGTCTTTCTTCTTCGATTTTGTGTGTAACTGTGTACTGCAGCCAATAAACGCCTGTGGGTGTGTCTTAATTATTCATGAAAGGTCTCAAATTTTCCCCGAGGGTATAAAAACTGCTGATTTTCTTGTCTCTGAGCCACTTCATCAACATTTAACCTAGTGTATGGACATGTAGCAGGAGGCGGGAAGCACCTCTTTCATCAGGCAGCAGCTCTTCAGTAAGGTAATGGCCACTTAAAATCTTTATTTCTTGCTAGCTCAGCAGTTTAACCCGCGGGGAAGGTCCGAAAGTTTTACCATGTAACCTATCTCTTAAAAATGTAAATTTCTTCTTGTTTATGTAAAAACTTCATATAACTTTAACTGTAAATCGGGGATAGAGAGTGCTTTACCCTCTCGAGCTCCCCTTCATTTTGATTTGAGAGGTGACTACGTTTTCCTAACCGATTTTCTACTATCCCTTAATGTGTTAAATTTATTCAGTATACGAGTCACCTCCATAGTTTGGGAATAGCCCGTTTCATCGGCCTAGTGCTTCTTAGGTTTTGAGAAGTTTCTTGTAGGATGCAAATTCAAGCCTCCATTCATTTTGCATTTTGGGCCATTAACTTAACCTGTTATTTTTCTACTAAGGCCCAGTAGGCTGGGTACAAGATACCCCCGTTTCATGTTGTGTAAGTTGTGCCTTGATGGCAATTTAGGGTTGAGCCTGGTATTGCCTCTCGTAGGCTTGGAAAACTGAGAGCGGTGCTCCATATTATTTGGGGATTTCTGCCCTGTGGTAAATATGTGTTTGTGAGCTGAGAGCTCAGGAATTGAAAAACTTGGGGCTTGAAGCCCAGATTGTTAAATTGTCTCTAAATCTTGGCTTTTCCTGGTCTTGTACCTGATTGTCGGTTATTTGTTGACTTATATTTATTTGTTAAACTTTGAAATTATATGTGAAAATTGTTAAGTTCTGCTATTTTCAAAAATATAACCTTTAATGCAATTTTAATTAATATCTCGGCCTTGTAGTTAGACCCATTCACCCCGGCACCTTCTTTCACCTCTGACGATCCACCAAACCTCGGTAACAAGTGGTAGCAGAGCGTGGTTGAATGGGTCTCATTTAAGCCCCTTTTGACAGCTAAACATTACATTTAATTTGAACTCTAACAATTTTCTCAGTTGCTGGAATTTTCTTTTCCAAATTTCTAAATTTGTCAAGCTTTTGCAATCATGTCCGGCCCTCACGAAGTCCTCCATCCCGGCTATTTGCGCAAGGAGGAATTGATTTATGAATTAACCATTAGAAATGTTCAATCTGGAGGCACGGTTGCGGCCGATACCACCAAACTTAAGGATTCCCTTCATTTGACGATTAGTATCCCAACCTTGGGAGAGAAAGATATCAATGAGGCTCTCTCCACGATCACTGACAACACTACTGAGCTAGCATCCGTAGTTAGTTTTTTTGAAGTAGGTGATCCATCCCCAAATCAACTTAAAAGAGTACAGGCTAGACTGTACCATTTTTATAATAGGGTGAGCGATCAATTGTCTCTTAAGTTAAATGAACTTCAGGGTAAGGCGGCTAGTAATCTTGTAGAACACCTTTCTAAAATGTCCAATAAAGTTAGTCAGTTGTTAACTGGGACAGTTCCTCCCAAGACCGATCACAGTTGCAAACATAGCTAATGAGGAGGATTTTTCCAAGGGGGAGGAAAGCAGAAAATCCGTAGGAGTCCAACACACATCTGCACGATTAGAAACTGAGTCCGGTCGTCGTACATCCATTCCTCCATTTGTTTTGAATAATGCACTCTCTGAAACAGCTTCTCCACCCCCTAGGCCTTTACCTTCGAGGTCACCTGGGTTCAGTAGTTTACCTCACCCTTTGGCTATGTTGCTTAGACGTATTTCTAAGTTTTCAGTTAATTCTACTAGTGATGTAATTTCATTTTTAAGATTTATAGTCGAGTTCCAGGATCACGCTCTTGTCTTTTCTCTTTCTCCATGTCAAATCCTTAAAATTATTTACCCCTACTCTATAGGTGTCCTCTCGGACAAGATCGTTAGGGCAATTGCTGAACAGTCATCTATAGAAGATTTCCATGCCCATTTACTAGCGAATTTCATCCCGGTTAGGGCAAGGTCCTCTCTAATACAAAAGTACTAGTACCGAGTACAGCGTCTGAATGAAAATCTTGCAGATTTCATCCAAGATATTAAGTTATACACTAGGGTGTTTGCTCTTCATTTCCCAGAAGACCAAATTGTGCAGGCGATTGTGGATGGGATTTCACCACCCTACAGGTCATATCTGTGTTTTGCGTCGCGTCCTCAAACCTTTGCTGAATTAGAGGCTATGGCTGTCTCAGCCGAAGGAGTTAGGTACGCTGACACACTACGTGTCGCGAAAGAGCCCCCTCCGTCTTCAAGTACTTCTCGGCCTCCACCTCGCCGAACCTTCACACCCCGCAAATGTTATGCTTGTGGGTCGCCTGATCATCTTCGGAACAAGTGTCCATTGATTAAATCTAGTGGGACAAGGAATGGAGCAGGGTCATCCCAAGGCTGTTTTAAATGTGGCTCGTTTTCCCATATAGCCAAGAATTGCCCTAATACTAATAGCACCCCCTCCTGCTCAACTTCTGGTCCAACTTCCACCAATGCAAGTAATCAAAAGTGACTAGTGCCTTCGGCTGAGTCGGCAAATCCATCTTTTCAAGGCTCAGCCCCAAGTAAACCATCCAAAATCTCAGGCTCGGAACATGGTAGAAAGTCTTCCAACCCAACATTTGAAGGCCCTAAAGAATGTCTTAGGATTGCGGCGGATACCCCCGCACCTGTACCATTTCTCAAAATTGAGTTGAATAATGAACCCGTTACTGCTCTATTAGATTCTGGGAGTGTGTGTTCCATTATTTCGGCTGAATGGTACTCTAAATTAAAGTCTGCCTGTAAGTTTTCTGATTACTGTCCGTCTTCAGTTCATTGCACTTCGGCTAACACTTCTCCATTAGAAATTTTAGGTTTTATCTTTGCCAAAATTAGGATTGCTAAATTTACTTGGAAAGTAAAATTGTTTGTGGCTAAGCATTTGTCTTGCCCCATTATATTAGGAGCAGACTTCATGTCTCACACTGGTCTTGTGCTCGACATTCAGAGCAAGTCGTGCACTTTCAAATTTGCTAGTAATTTCAAAATCACCTTATTAAAATGTAATTCTGTGTCGTGTTCATCTGTTTCGCCTACCCAGGATGAGATGTTGTTAGACCTTAGACATCTACCTGAGGAGCAGGCTGAGAGTATTCGTAAGCTGTGTTAGTTGTTTCCAGATGTTTCCTCCGATACTCTTGGTGTCACTGACCTTATCGAATACAAGATTGAAGTTACGGATTCGATTCCAGTTTGATTTCCACCTTATAGGTTATCTCCACCTAAAATGAAGGCTCTCAAGGAGATCATCGATCAAATGCTGAAGGACGGTATTATTCGACCCTATAAGTCGGTGTATTCATCGCCTATTTTCTTGGTTCTGAAACTTCAAGGCGGCTTCAGGCCTGTGATTGACTATAGGGCATTAAATCGGAAGGTGGTGTGCCCCTTCCCGACCTTCACTCTTGTTTCTCATGGTTTCGGAGAGCTAAGTTCTTCACTATCTTAGACCTTAATCAGGCGTATAACCAGATCCCTCTAGCTGAAGAATCCAAACATCTTACAGCTTTTGCCACGGATTGGAACTTGTATGAGTACAACCGCGTGCCTTTTGGGCTCCCCACGGGAGTAGCTGTGCTTACGAGACTGCTAGACAGGGTCTTCTCCAACATCAAATTCGAGTACTTATACCATTATCTTGATGATGTCGTCGTATATTCTGAGACCTTTGAAGAACATCTAGATCATCTGAAAGAGGTCTTTAATCACCTTCGTAAGGCAGGGTTAACTGTGAAGTTGTCCAAGGTTGCTTTCGCTAAGCCTTCCATGTCATTTCTAGGGCATATTGTATCGCCCGATGGTCTCGCAGTGGACCATCTAGAAGACAGGCCATCCGAGATTTCAAACCTCCCAAGGACATCAAAGGTATTGCCAGATTCATTGGCATGGTGAATTTCTTCAGAAAAATTTATTCCTAACTTCGCTAACAGAGGGGAGCCCGTGAACTTACTTCGTAGGAAAGGCGTCAAATTTGAGTGGGGGCCTTCTCAACAAGCCGCTTTCGAAGACCTCAAATTCCGTGCGTGTAGAGACGCGCGGCTGTGAGCTTGCATCCGGGAGATAGTAGGTTCGAATCCCACTATCGGCAGCCCTGAAAATGGTTTCCCGTGGTTTCCCATTTTCACACCAGGCAAATGCTGGGGCTGTACCTTAGGCCTTTCCTGTCCCATCGTCGCCATAAGACCTATCTGTGTCGGTGCAACGTAAAGAAAAAAAAAAGACCTCAAATTTGCTCTTTGTAACGCCCCTGTCCTTGCTTTGCCCGATTTCTCGAAGAAATTCATCGTCCAAACCGACGCGGCGGCGGCTGCAGTCCTTCAAGAGACTGCACTAGGGAGACGACCCATCGCCTATGCATCTAGGAAATTATCGGCTAAAGAAGCAAAGTATTCCATCTATGAACTTGAGGGTTTGGCAGTCGTATTTGCGCTAGAGAAGATCCGCCTCCATCTGGAACACGTCAAGTTCGACTTGGAAACAGATAACCAAGCCTTAAGTTGGGTCCTAGCTAGGCCGCGTCGTACTGGTCGCATAGCCCGCTGGGTCATCAGGATTTCTGCCTTCCAGTTTGATGTTAAGCATATAAGGGGATCTGAAAATGTTGTGGCGGACGAACTAAGCCGTATGTTTTCTACTGACGTAGAGACCTCCGAATTGGAAGATAGTTCTTCACTTCCGAAGTCCATACCTCCTGGTGTAAATGCCATTCTAACTGATGCTCCCATGTTGTTTAGGGATATTGAAAAATATCAACGTGAAGATCTGACACTGGCCCTTATTATGGAAACCCTTTCTTCTGGAGAACATGTTGTCCCTTATGTGTTGAGGAATGGGGTTTTATGTTGCCCGTCGAGGCACGATCAGAAGATGAAAGTTGTGGTTCCAGCTGTTCTAGTACCTATGAACTTCAAGTACTACCATGAGACCCCTTTAGGGGGGCATTTAGGCATCTTCAAAACCCGAGAAAAGATCCGAGAAATGTTCGTTTGGAAAGGTATGGACGGTGAAATTCGAGAATTGGTAAAGGCTTGTAAATCTTGTTGGCTTAGTAAACCTACCATGTCCACTAAGCAAGGGCTATTGTCTTCTCATCAAGCGTCGCGCCCCATGGAGCGCCTCTATATCGACTACGTAGGACCCTTCCCCCAATCAAAGGGGATTGCCAATAAATTCATCCTTGTGTGCGTAGAAGGTTTCACAAGATTTTCCTGGCTATTTTCGACTAAGCTGGCTACCGCACAGTCCACCATTTCTTGTTTAAATTCCATCTTTGCTTCTTTTGGTCCGTATCAATATATTGTTTCTGACAATGCTAAAGCTTTCACCTCCAATCTCTTCCGTAAATTCTGTTTTGATCTGTCCATCTCTCATGTACCGGTAACTACTTCTGCATACTATCCTCAACCATCTCTGGCTGAACGGGTCAATCGTAATCTGAGGTCGGCTCTAATTGCCTATCATCAGGATGATCATTCTAGGTGGGATACTTCCCTGCATTGGTTGGCCTTCGCTTTGAATTCGGCGGTTCATGAATCTCATAAGTTCACGCCAGCTTCGATGATGTTTAAGTTCGTACCCAACACCCCGCTCTCTAACCTTTGGTCTCTTAGTGATATTCTACCTGAGACAATAGATCCCGATAATATTAGAGATCTTTGGAAGAAGGCTAAGGCCAATCTTAAAGTTTCCCATGAAAAGGTTAGGGAAAAATATGATCGTGGACGGAGGCCCATCAATTTAAAGTAGCAGATCAAGTCATGGTTAAGAACTTTGTATCCGCGGGCAAGCTTGCCCCCAGATTTCATAAGCGATGCTCATTTTGGATTTCCTGACTCCTGTTACATTATTAGTGAGCAATCCAGCCACTGCGTTTTGCAACAGTGTGAAGGTTATATTTTGTTTTAGAGGCCTTCTGCCCCAATTTATTTTAATCGTTATAGAAATAGGTATTTGATGTACGATCTTCCCCTCTGGTTATTCTGCTGTCCTTTCCCTTGCGGCCATTACCAAGCTCCCGTCTCCTGCTAAACCATACCAGTGGCTATAATTTTTCACGCCGCTGGCCCATCAGCCTCACCAAAAAGATTGTACCCTAAAAAAAAAAGAGTCACCAACAAATTCTGCCGCCGAGATCTGACTGTTTCAGTGCCCCGCAGCCGTTCGTCGCAGTACAGCCACTGAAGTGGGGAAGGGCCCACTCCACTCCCGTGATGTCTTCCTGTGTACGGCGTGCCGGAGTCCATCTCCCAGCAAAGGCTAATGTGCGGTGCACCAACCGCCAGCTTATCTGGGGACTGTAAATAAACTTCGCATCTGCGGCGTCCTTCACCACGACTACCCCTCTCATAGTAGCAGGAGAGAGGTATCTCAGGGTACTTGAGGGGTCCGGGCGACCTTGACTGGTCATCGGCAGCGGTGGCTGGCCTTGCCGTCAAAATTTTCATCACGTAGTTGGCATTCTACGGCAACAAAGACACTCTCAAGCCGGAGTTCAACTAACTCCAAACTATCTACTTCAAAGAAAGGAGACTTTAAAAAATTTTGTGGTTTAAATGTTCTTCAAATTTCCTCTACAAAACTTTGGAAATTTTTAATGTCTCCTCCATATTCTCCCACAATCTATTTGCAAGGACGCAGAAATTTTCTTCAATTGATGATTAAATTTTGTTAAAAAACTTCTTCTGTGTCACCCTGTGGAAGGACATTTGGTGGGGGAGGTCTGTACCGGCTGGTACACCTCTACGCCGCACATTTGAATTTTCCGCCTTAAAGTACTCCTTTGCAGGAGAAACAGTGAACTGAAAACTGGATCTACTTAAACTTTTACTCTGAAGATGTCACTGTGTTAATTTTGATGTGTTTTTGTTTACTATTTATCAAGAAGTTTGGATATTGTCTCATAGATGTCTCTACTAAAAAACTATGATCATGCACCCTGAAGCGAAGTGAGGGAACTTTCTTGAAGATATTTTGTACTCATAAGTTTTCTTATTACTAAATTTCGTTCTTTCATTTGTGGGTTGGCAATATTAATCTCTTCTTTCCGCCAGTTTAAAAGCTAGCCAATCAATTATTTCTGTAATTAATTTTTGACCAATCGTGTCTTTCTTCTTCTTCGATTTTGTGTGTAACTGTGTACTGTAGCCAATAAACGCCTGTGGGTGTGTCTTAATTATTCATGAAAGGTCTCAAATTTCCCCTGAGGGTATAAAAACTGCTGATTTTCTTGTCTCTGAGCCACTTCATCAACATTTAACCTAGTGTATGGACATGTAGCAGGAGGCGGGAAGCGCCTCTTTCATCAGGTAGCAGCTCTTCAGTAAGGTAATGGCCACTTAAAATCTTTATTTCTTGCTAGCTCAGCAGTTTAACCCGCGGGGAAGGCCCGAAAGTTTTGCCATGTAACCTATCTCTTAAAAATGTAAATTTCTTCTTGTTTATGTAAAAACTTAATATAATCAAAACCGACTTTCAACCTATTAGGTCATGTTACGTACATTGAGTACGTGTTGAAGAGATGTTAATTACAGAACAAAAATGGCCAACCAGACACCAGTGGGATCCGAACCCACAACCTCCCGATTTCGCGTCGGTTGCTCTACCAATTGAGCTACGGTGGCCTAGGCCATCTTTGTTCTGTTGGAAAGGATCTGAGCTACAGGTCTGGTACTACTACTATCACACTGTAGAGTGCGTTTAAGTTGCCCATTGAGAGCCAAGTCAATAAATATTGAATTTTCACGATCGCATTGTAATCAAAACCGACTTTCAACCTATTAGGTCGTGTTACGTACATTTAATAATAATGTTATTAGCTTTACATCCCACTAACTACTTTTTAAGGTCTTCGGAGACGCCGAGGTGCTGGAATTTAGTCCCGCAGGAGTTCTTTTACGTGCCCAGTAAATCTACCGACACGGAGCTGTCGTATTTGAGCACCTTCAAATACCACCGGACTGAGCCAGGATCGAACCTGCCAAGTTGGGGTTAGAAGGCCAGCGCTTTAACCGTCTGAGCCACTCAGCCCGGATTACGTACATTTAGTACGTGTTGAAGAGATGTTAAGTACAGAACAAAAATGGCCAACCAGACACCAGTGGTTTTCGGAGACACCGAGGTGCCGGAATTTAGTCCCACAGGAGTTCTTTTACGTGCCAGTAAATCTACCGACATGAGGCTGACGTATTTGAGCACCTTCAAATACCACCGGACTGAGCCAAGATCGAACCTGCCAAGTTGAGGTCAGAGGGCCAGCGCCTTAACCGTCTGAGCCACTCAGCCCGGCAAACGTTTTTACAGGAAGATTTGAAAATGAGAATGCAGCTTCCACATATGCAGCAAGAAGAAGTAGTTCTCCAAGAGCGAGAGAAAACAAGCAGAAATCAGCCTGGACTTTTACTCAACTGATGCTATGATTGACCGCAGGTGGACTGGTCCAAATAATGACATGAGAAGTGCTTTGAATAGGCTGGCGGTACATGGGTTTCACCATCGTCTATGTCGGCAATCAGGCTTTCATGAACCGTCTCTACATTGTGTGTGTATGTTGTGTGACAAACATTGCAATCGCTATCAATTCAGCAAGTGCAACAAGAGAACAAAATCTTTACTAGAATATGTGAAAGATTAATGTATTTTTAATGCACATTTGTGCGCTATTAAATAAATAAATAAAATCTACAGACACGAGGCTGACGTACTTGAGCACCTTCAAATACAAGTAATAATAATAACTTAAATGTTTCCACCTTTTCAATACAATATATTCACAAAATTACAAAATTATACGGTCGAAACTAGTACCGTATAATTTTGTAATTTTGTGAATATATTGTATTGAAAAGGTGGAAACATTTTTATTATTATTATTATTATTATTACTTATATATTGTTCAATACGGACCAAAAACATGAAATTCATAACCACCTTCAAATACCACCAGAGTGAGCCAGGATCAAACCTGCTAAGTTAGGGTCAAACAGCCAGCGCCTCAACCGTCTGAGCCACTCAGCCCAGCAAAATAAGACTTGGTAAAATAACAAATTTAATAGAAAAAAGGGAAAGAAAAATAAAGGCTGGAAGTTAAAAGAGAAAGAAATAAGGAAAAAGTTTCTAGAGGACCTGAAGGGAGAAATTCCCAAAGATGACTTGAACAGTGTGGCAGAGGAATGGACATGTTTTAGAAATGGATTTGTAAAGTGTGCAGTTAACACCTGTGGAAGACTATCAGGGAAGAAAAAGGAAAAGGAGACTCCTTGGTGGAACACCATGGTAAAGGAAGCAGTTAAAGAGAAACAAATGGCTTGGAGGAAGTGGATAAGCAGCAATAGTACAGAGAAGTGGCAGAAATATAAAGAAACCAAAAAGGTATTTAAGAAAATAGTACAAGAAGAGAAACGGAAGAGCTGGGGAAGTTTCGCAGAAACTTTACAGGAGGATATAAACGAAAGTAAAAAGGTTTTGTATGGTTTGGTGAAGAATAGTTTACGAAACAGGGAATATATAAAATTTCTAAATACTGAAACAGGGCAGATATTGACGCAAAGAGACAACATACTAAAAAGATGGGATGAATACTTCTCAGAATTGCTAAATATTAAATACAGTGAACTGGTAGATGAGAAGGAGCAAGAAGAAACAATGGGGAAAGAAGAAGAACGAGAAAAGGTGATATCAATGTTAGAAATAGAGGAAGCCGTACAAAGGATGAAGAGCGGTAAAGCAGCAGGAGTGGATGAGGTAACTAAGGAAATGATAAAAGCAGCAGGACCAATAGGGCTACAGTGGCTGTATAGATTATTTAGAATAATCTGAAGGAAGAAAGAGATCCCAGAAGAGTGGGGAATGGGTTTAATTATACCGATATTTAGAAAAGGCGATAAAAAGGAATGCAGTAACTACTGAGGGATCACCCTTATTGCCCACGTAGCTAAGATATTTGAGAGAGTATTGGAAGGAAGACCGAGGAGGAAGCTAGGAGGAGGAATGGAAGAACAGTATGGTTTTAGGAAAGACAGATCAACATTTGACCTGATCTTTACATTAAGACATATGATGGAAAAAAGATGAGAGTTTGGAAAAGACACAGTGACGACATTTACTGACATTGAGAAGGCTTATGTCAGTATGCCCAGACAATTGGTATGGGACACATTAAGGGAAAAAACAAGTTAACAGAGTGGAGGTGCAAATGATAAAAGCTATGTACCGGTATGAAAATTGTGTTAGTAGTGTGAAGACTAGTATAGGAAAAACAATACGGTTTAAAGTTAAAACTGGTCTCCGACTGTGAAGTGTACTATCCCCCATACTACCGGTATTCTTCATAGTCATGGATGAAATAAGAACATTAAACAGAGATTAGGAAGACAGGCAACAAAAGCCATGTTGTTTGCAGATGATATGATATGGGGTGAGGATGAAACGGAAGTACAAAAACAAGTAGATGTATGGAATCAAGAGATAGAAAAATTTGGGATGAAAGTAAGCACAGAGAAAAGTAGAACAATAGTGATGACAAGGGGAAGGAAGGAAGGAAGGAAGGAAGGAAGGAAGGAAGGAAGGAAGGAAGGACGAGGAAAGATAAAATTCTGGAAGTAGTTAAAAGTTTCAAGTGTGATCACAGATGGAAAGATTAGAGAGGAAACTGGAAAAAGAATACAACAAGCAAACAGCTTCTACCAGAGTGTACGGGGTATTTTGAGGAACCACGATGTCCCGAAATGTAAGAAAGTATTATATTCAACCTATTAAGAACCCATACTAACCTATGCAGCTGGATCGTGGACTACAACAAAACGAGAGGAGAGTAGAGTAGGGGAGATGAAATTCCTAAGAGGAATCTAGGGCAAGACCAGAAAGGATAGAATTAGAAATGAAGAAATAAGGAAAAGGACAGGAATCTTGAAACTTCAAGACGGGATAGAAACAGCAAAGCTAAAGTGGTATTGGCATATGATGAGAATGGGAGAAGAGAGAGTGCCAAAAAAAAAAAACACAACTTTTTCAGAGAAGTTAACAGGAAAGAGACTACGAGGAAGACCCCAAAAGAGGTGAACAGATTCTGTGTGCGAGTGCATAGAGAAGAGGGGAGGAAAACCAGATGTACTTAAAAAAAGGAGAAGGCAGCGATGGAGGTCCTTGATTCACAACCCGACCCAGGAAATAAAGATAATGATCTTAAAAGTATAGGCTACACTAATCCTCAAATTATGCGAGTTATTTGCACTGTTTTTATAACCTTATGACGATGATGGAATAGGAAAGGGCTAGGAGTGGGAAGGAAGCCACTGTGGCCTTAATTAAGGTACAGCCCCTGCATTCCCCTGCTGTGAAAATGGGAAACCATGGAAAACTATCTTGAGGACTGCCAACAGTGGGGTTTGAACCCAATGTCTCCTGAATGCAAGTTCACAACTGCGTGACCCTAACCACATGGCCAACTCACTCGGTGGACTTTAGAAAAACCTCAGGCCTACTTATCTTTAATTGTTCAACTTGAAGGTATATCATACTTGCATTCATTATCTCCTTGTAACTCATTATTAACTTCCAACTGAAAGAATTGTGTCATTGTTGCCTAGGCAAACCAGAAAAATCTGTAGTGGTAGTACATACCATTTCTTTCCTAGATTACAAAATGAAATTTAAAGGAACACCACCAGAAATAAAGAAAGGGGCTACAGATTATTAAAGCTTTGGTAACCTGTATTTGCTACTGAATGATAAGAGTGGCCTCACTAGATCACACTGCCCAAGTCTTGACAACATCAGTCTAAGAGAGAGGGAAAGGGGGGCAATCCAATGGATAAGAGTTTAGTGCCATTAATTGTCAGTTAACTATATTACTACACCTTGGCGAGGCCGTGTGTACTATCTTGTGATATAATATCATACTGATCCTCAGGGCTTTTTTTCAAGGGGAACGCAGGGGTACGCATAGGCCTAACCCTTATACATTTGAAGACTGTTTAAGAAAAAAGTATTGGTACATTTCTATCTAGTTCGGTAAATATAACTTCCGACTTGAAAGTTCAATGAACAGCTGGCGTCAACACACTGTTCACAACAGCTGGAGAAGATTTAGAGTAATCTCTGATTTAAAAATCAACCTATCGAATCAGTTTCTCTTGGTCGGCAACTCGGCACTAAGCAGCAGGATCGAAACATTAGGTCATATTATTACCTGCTCGACTAAAGCTTTGTAACTGGTGTCTTACTGGAAGAAATTTTACTCTTAGGCAAAAATAAGTATTTTAGTGCAATATGTTGGTTGTAGAGTTAATGTAGGTACTTATGATCACTGGCTTTGTTTGTTGTGATACCGGTGCCTTTCAATTTTCTTGAGTAGGTGATTTGTTGCGTGGTTTGCATTGAATAGCGGTGTCTCCTTCGTGATTAGATTTTGAATTTCTTAACAGCATGTGTAATTTTAAAGAAGGCAAAGAAAGTATTAGACTGTGTTGGTAGTCTGAACACCTGAACAGAAATGACTTGACAGTACATATTTTAACGTTACAAACCATTATTCTCTTCACTGTTCCATATTGAAAACAGCTTTATCACAAAGTTTTCACAAGGAGTATTTTCTTTTATACCGTCTATTCAATACAATCCACTGTTGCGTGGTTAAATGGACATGTTAAGGTACATGTTTCGCCCCCCTTTTACTGGGCATCATCAGCCTTATTCAATCCTAAAACAAACATTAGTTTGAGGACCTTATCCAATTTATATAAACTATATTGTTGAATTCTTAATAGTGATAGGTTATTTAGTCGTGCGGTGATTACAAGCTATATTTCGAGGTTAGTGGTTACTTATTCAAATAGAGAAATAATAAAGAAAATATAACAGCACCTTATACTTGATTCCAGTAATATTGTTTGCAGTCTGAAGCCAGATGCAAATATTTTCTCTTCCTTGTCCAGGAACTTTGCTTAGAACCAACACCGATCGCTGACAACGTATCGTTGAATTCAAATACGTTCTATTGCGAACTTGAACAGATCCCACCAATTTCATCGTAATATCACAACGTTCCTCACTTACACTACTCGCCCGATTAACACCTTCCAGACAATGTTTAATAAATCACAGGTGTTGAGTTATGATTCCAGCTCGAAACTATTCAACTTAAAATTACTCCCGCCCTTCACTAGAAATGAACATTGAATACCACGTTCAGCAACATGCCTATAATAATTTATTGAAATTTCTTTTTCTTTCACAGTGTATAAGAAATCTTGGTTTCAGCGAGTGTCTCGGGACGGAGATGACAAAAATAAGAGGTAATGTACGATAACAACTGTACTCGTAACGTTAGTTCCGTTCACTAATATGTAAAATCAATTTATAATGGTTGGTGACACTGACATAAGTCACTACAGACACTACGCCTACAGACTATGAATGTGGGAAAAGTTGTTCTGTGACAAAACATTCAAGTAGGCCTATATAAAATTAAATAGCTTTAGTTTAGTTTTTGGATAGACTGCTGCTTGGGCTTACGCATCACCGGCCTCTTTCTTTCATGATAATGATCCTCGACCGGCCTCACCGAACAGCAATCTAGGCAAGGTGATGTGGACCCAGGTCCGGTATCAATCCTCAATTATTATAGTCGGGCTGAATGGCTCAGAATGGTTGAGGCACTGGCCTTCTGACCCCAACTTGGCATGTTCGATCCTGGTTCAGTCCGGTGGTATTTTAAGGCGCTCAAACACGTCGGCCTCGTGTCGGTAGATTTACTGACACGTAAAAAGGACTCCTGTGGGACTAAATTTCGGCACCCCGGCGTCTCCGAAAATCGTATAAGTAGTTAGAAGTAGTTAGTGGGACGTAAAGCCAATAACATTATTATTAATCCTCAATTATTTAAAAAGGAAATAATCACCCGAATGGGTACCGCATTAGTATAGTTTAATTCTTGTTATGTTAATACCGGTATCATTACTTTTTGTGACACACTGCTAGGTGGTAGGCCTACCGGCACATCTTTGATTGCACATCTAAAATACACAACTGTCGCTGGGTGTGTGGTACGATTTGTCCATACATATCTTGTGATTGAAGCCGTGACTGGCGAATCGTGTCAATAATAATAATAATAATAATAATAATAATAATAATAATAATAATAATAATAATAATAATAATAATAATAAGTGAAATCGTGTCACTAAACGTCTTTGTTTTTGATACTTTGTCCATTTTCCTTCAGTCACGGCACTCTCTCCTATTAGCCTGTCTTCACACACACACACACACACACACACACACACACACACACACACACACACACAGGCTGCGCCTGAACCGTGAGAATTTTAGCATTGCGTGCTAATTCGATTAAGTAGTGGCTGGATTGTTGTTAGATTTGGTAGTCTGCTGTTACAATTTCAGACTGGTCAGAATTTGATCTGGTGCCTTATAGTAGCGGCGATTGGGGGGGGGGAGGGGGCAGTCCCCACCACTTTGTGAAGAAAACATTATATTATTGTACTCCATTTTAGCTGGATGAAACTAGGAATTATTAAAACAAGTAATTTGTACAAGCCCTGTTGTCTCATCAGCTAACTGTTTCCTTTATTTTCTTTTTATTATTAACGAGATTACGCACAAAAAAAAATGTCGTTCACGCGGCTAACCAATTATATAGCGACACAGCAAGTAGTGGAGACTTTGTATGTGCTGTGAGGAAGGGTGTATATATTTTGCCAAAGTCATGGACACTGAAGTATTATCCTATGACACTGCCTTCGTTATGTACAGGCCGTACTGTAGCGAGCGCGGGAAAGCAATCACCTGATCGTTAGGGGGGGAAGTTTAGCACGTGAGTTAGTTGGGTTCAGAGTCCTGCAGCCAGACCCACCGCGCAGCACTTCAAACCCACGAGCTCCGGCAGCCCAGCCCGTGCAGTGCCGTCTTCTTCTGACGCGGCAGTGTACTGGCCCACAGCACTGGGCTCGTAGAGCCCACCGCACTGGGCGGGCCCAGTAGAATAACCTTGAGTACTTCTCCACAATAACATGTACGCCGTGCACAACGAAACGTTCACGTCACACTACTATTCGGATCATTCTCTCTACGAATTCCCGTACGCTAATAACATATTTTAAAGTAGGCTAATCGCATTTGGAAATTAAACGGTAGAGATTTCTCCTGCACTGTAATAATAATAATAATAATAATAATAATAATAATAATAATAATAATAGAAAACAAACAGAAACTTTATTATAAACTAACATTCGTCTGAAATTGACACCAAATTAACTGAAAATGAATCTAAATAACACGAAGCATATTCATCGCACTTCGTTCGCGTTTACCTCAAAATAAAATACAAACAGAAATGACGTGCAATATGCCAACAACACAACAAACCTAAACATAGCTTTTACTTAGTGTGCGTAGTTTATTGGTCATTATTATCAATCAATCAACCAATACTGATCTGCATTTAGGACAGTCGCCCAGGTGGCAGATTCCCTATCTGTTGCTTTCCTAGCCTTTTCCTAAATGATTTCAAAAAAATTGGATATTTATTGAACGTCTCCCTTGGTAAGTTATTCCAATCCCTAACTCCCCTTCCTACAAATGAATATTTGCCCCAGTTTGTCCTCTTGAATTCCAACTTTATCTTCATATTGTGATCTTTCCTACTTTTATAAACGCCATTCAAACTTATACGTCTACTAATGTCATTCCACGTCAACTCTCCGCTGACAGCTCGGAACATACCACTGAGTTGAGCAGCTCTTCTTCCTTCTCTCAATTCTTCCCAACCCAAACATTGCAACATTTTTGTAACGCTACTCTTTTGTCGGAAATCACCCAGAAAAATCGAGCTGCTTTTCTTTGGAATTTTTTCCAGTTCTTGAATCAGGTAATCCTGGTGTGGGTCCCATACACTGGAACCATACTCTAGTTGGGGTCTTACCAGAGACTTATATGCCCTCTCCTTTACATCCTTACCAGAGACTTATATGCCCTCTCCTTTACATCCTTACTACAACCCCTAAACACCCTCATAACCATGTGCAGAGATCTGTACCCTTTATTTACAATCCCATTTATGTGTTTACCCCAATGAAGATCTTTCCTTATATTAACACCTAGATACTTACAATGATCCCCAAAAGGAACTTTCACACCATCAACGCAGTAATTAAAACTGAAAGGACTTTTCCTATTTGTGAAACTCACAACCTGAATTTTAACCCCGTTTATCATCATACCATTGCCTGCTGTCCATCTCACAACATTTTCGAGGTCACGCTCCAGTTGCTCACAATCTTGTAACTTATTTATCACTCTATAGAGAATAACATCATCCGCAAAAAGCCTTACCTCCGATTCCACTCCTTTACTCATATCATTTATGTATATAAGAAAACATAAAGTTCCGATAATACTGCCTTGAGGAATTCCCCTCTTAATTATTACAGGGTCAGATAAAGCTTCTCCTACCCTAATTCTCTAAGATCTATTTTCTAGAAATATAGCAACCCATTCAGTCACTCTTTTGTCTAGTCCAATTGCACTCATTTTTGCCAGTAGTCTCCCATGATCCACCCTATCAAATGCTTCAGACAGGTCAATCGCGATACAGTCCATTTGACCTCCAGAATCCAAGATATCTGCTATATCTTGCTGGAGTCCTACAAGTTGAGCTTCAGTGGAATAACCTTTCCTAAAACCGAATTGCCTTCTATCGAACCAGTTATTAATTCGCAAACATATCTAATATAATCAGAAAGAATGCCTTCCCAAAGCTTACATGCAATGCATGTCAAACTTACTGGCCTGTAATTTTCAGCTTTATGTCTATCACCCTTTCCTTTATACACAGGGGCTACTATAGCAACTCTCCATTCATCTGGTATAGCTCCTCCGACCGAACAATAATCAAATAAGTACTTCAGATATGGTACTATACCCCAACCCATTGTCTTTAGTATATCCCCAGAAATCTGATCAATTCCAGCCGCTTTTCTAGTTTTCAACTTTTGTATCTTATTGTAAATGTCATTGTTATCATATGTAAATGTTATTACTTCTTTGGCCTTAGTCTCCTCCTTTATCTCGACATTTTCCTTGTAACCAACAATCTTTACGTACTGCTGACTGAATACTTCTGCCTTTTGAAGATCCTCACACACACACTCTCCTTGTTCATTAATTATTCCTGGAATGTCCTTCTTGGAACCTGTTTCTGCCTTAAAATACCTATACATACCCTTCCATTTTTCACTAAAATTCGTATGACTGCCAATTATGCTAGCCATCATGTTATCCTTAGCTGCCTTCTTTGCTAGATTCAATTTTCTAGTAAGTTCCTTCAATTTCTCCTTACATCCACAGCCATTTCTAACTCTATTCCTTTCCAGTCTGCACCTCCTTCTTAGTCTCTTCACCTCTCTATTATAATAAGGTGGGTCTTTACCATTCCTTACCACTCTTAATGGTACAAACCTGTTTTCGCATTCCTCAACAATTTCTTTAAACCCATCCCAGAGTCTGTTTACATTTTTATTTACCGTTTTCCACCGATCATAATTACTTTTTAGAAACTGCCTCATGCCTGCTTTATCAGCCATATGGTACTGCCTAACAGTCCTACTTTTAAGACCTTCCTTTCTATCACATTTATTTTTAACTACCACAAAAACAGCTACATGATCACTAATACCATCTATTACTTCAGTTTCCCTATAGAGCTCATCTGGTTTTATCAGCACGACATCCAGGATATTTTTCCCTCTGGTTGGTTCCATTGTGGTGGAATGGAATTACTGTGAATGAAAAGAGGAGCATCAGCAATCGTCTGGTTGTAGAAGAGAATGATGCCCGCTGAACTGAAATTTACCTCTGAAGCTGAACTTGATGCTTAAATACATATTACTTTCTTAACGATCTGGTGAAAGTTTGAATAGTTTTGTCCATTTGTTCTCCAATAGGACGCTATATCCATCTTCTTCCATTCCACAATTTTGCTTTAAATATCTTTCCAGCTCATCTGTTGGAATAGGAGCATGATGAACGTCAGCCCACGAAGAAAATTTCATTACTTTGGCAGGTTGTGGCATAGTCGTGGAGTGCGATGACACGGAAACATTAGAATGCTCGTCATTCAAGCACACCTCATTCAACGTAAGTTTTTTTATCTAATCATAAAAAGACAAAATCAGTCCGACTCCTTTAACCTATACTAATATAATAAAGATAATAATAATAATGCTATTTGCTTTTATGTCCCACTAACTACTTTTTCGGTCATCGGAGACACCGAGGTGCCGGAATTCAGTCCCGCAGGAGTTCTTTTACGTGCCAGTAAATCTACCGACACGGGACTGGCGTATTTGAGCACCTCCAAATATCACCGGACTGAGCCAAGATCGAACCTGCCAAGCTGGGGTCAGAAGGCCAGCGCCTCTACCGTCTGAGCCACTCAGCCCGGCATATAATAAAGAGAGAGCGCGAATTTTGTTAGTTTGTGTATATCTGGAGGGTAATCTCAGAAACTACTGGACCGATTCTAAAAAATCCTTTTTAAAATGTAAATATGCATTATCCCTGAGAGACATGGGCTGTATTTTATTTTCAAAATAATTCGAGGGGGGGGGGGTGACGGGAGAGATATCAAAATAATAGGCTAATATAGGCGAAATATCGAATTTGTAGTGCAACGACGAGACTAAGCTCATTTTAAGCCCCTTGACGCAAAGAACAAATCTCGGTAAGCCCCACGGGCCCGAAAACCATGTTTTAAGCCCTAAAACCGACCATTATGGGGATATTGGCGCCACACTACCCTTGCTCTCGGAATTGGATAAGGAAATGAACTGCTGTAACCATGGCAACGCCAGCTCCAGGATTCTACAGCAGCGAGATTATGTGTGTACGTTTGGGCATAGCTGCCAACCAAAATTTGTACACATAATCCCTGAGCATATCTACAATATATCTCGAAAACTTAACATGTTACAGACGTGAAGTGGTATTTATAATTTCTTTTAAAAATAAATAGACATGTATTATTTTGTGTTCGGAAAAGACACTTAAGTTGGGGGGAGGGGACTGAAATGTGGACTGGCGTGAATTCTTAAGATGAGCATATCTACAGTATATCTCAAACACTTAACACGTTACGGATGTGAAAATTGATATTTTGAATATTTTAAAAATAAAAAACAGGTATTATTTTGTTTTTAAAAAACTACTTAACGTGGGGGGTGTATAAGGGACTGAAAAGTGGGTTGAATTAATTTTATTCGAGTACTGATATCTCAAAAACTGAAGTTGTTACAGACGTAAAAAAAATGGTATATAGAGTCTCCTTGAAGAAGAAAGAAATACGTATTCTTTTGGTTTTGGAAAATCCACTTAAGGGGGGATGAAAGGACTGAAATATTAGTTGAATTATTTGTATGAGGATATTTATATCTAAAAAACCTAAAGATGTTGCAAATGTGAAAATGGGTATTTGAAACCACCTTTAAAAATAAAAAACACTAATTTTGGGGGGTAAAATTAACTTCGAATGTGGGGGGGGGGCGTTGAAATCGGTGTTGAATTCTTTTCATGAGGATACAAATATCTCAAGAACTGAAGATGTTACAGTCGTGATAATTGGTATTTTGCAGCTCCTTTATAAGTAAACATGTTTTTTCGGAAAAACCACTTAAGGGACTGAAAGTAATTGAAAAAGCAGGTGAATTTTTAAAATGAGTACCGGTATATCTACAGTGTATGTAAAAAACTTTACATATTGCAGACATGGAACTTGGTACTTGGAATGTCCTTCAGAAATAAATAAAGATGTCACTCATTTTTGTTTTCGGAAAATCCACGTAGGTGGGGGTGGAGGAAGGGCTGATAAAGAGGTTGAATTCTTTTTATGCGGATACTTATATCTCAAAACCTGAAGATGTTACAGTTGTGGAAATATGTATTTGTAATCTCCTATAAAAATAAAGAAACTTTTTTTTTTACTTGAGAGAAAACGTTCTCACGTGTACAGTTCTATGTCGCATGGTCATCTCAGCCCCAAAAGGCAATACCACACACTTGGTTTACAAAGAGTTTCTGGAGTAAATGAAACTCAATTTTTCAGTGAGGTTTTATACTTGAGGGATTTTCAGATAATGTCGTAGTACAGTACCAAGGAAAGATTACTTTGATCAAATTACGAAATCCACGTGAGAAGCCGCGGGTAACTGCTAGTGTGTACATAAAGTTCACTGCAGATCGTACAGTACACAAAATTAACGTATTTCCCATCACCCTCAACTGCGGGCTTCAATACCAACCAAATACGACTTTTAAGTTTAGGATCCGGTTCAGAAGTCTTGTATTGTAAGGTTTTTAGTTCGTTTGTTCCTTCTTTTTTTTACTACACGATTTTTTTTGCCACGGTTTCCTTTATTTAGGATCTACAGTCCACATTCGTTTCCGATAACAGGATAGACGGAGAAGTCACACTGAAAACCACAGCAAATTTGATCGGCTCCACTCGACCGTAATGCAACGCGCTCCGCTGACACGCAGTACACTGTACGCATTGAAGCAGTCAGCCCATACAACTACCACAGTGCTGTCCTTGGTTCACCGCGTACGAATGACAGAGCGCTAGCCCAGACCGGCCCGTGCGATTTCGTCACGGGCTTCTTATGTTCGAGCCTTTCAAAGCCCATTGCAGCCTACTGCCGAAGCAGCTCATGGGCTGGGCCTCTCTGCAGGACTCTGTGTCGTGGCTTACAGAGGAATATTGTACTGAGTTAAATTACGTAGATTTTAAATTGCCCGCCACCACATGCATAAGGTGCAACAGTGAGGTTTAGCCCCGTTAAGGTGGCAGTAGTGAGGTTAGCGATGTTCTGTTGTTTAGAATTCCACGTCCACGTGGTTAAAGATGTCATCTTGACAGCTGTCAAAAGTGCCGTGGCCAAGCATGTGGCTTTTTTACAAACGTGGTTGTGACGTCACGGTCACGTGGTATGATGCATCAGCACACGAAGTCCAAAATCCACGCCCACGTCGTTAGAACTTGTCAAAAAACACGTAGATTTTAAATTTCGCGCTCTACGTCGATAAGTTTGTGCACATAGATGGTAAATGCTAAGATAGTAGCTGTCAATCTTATCGTGGATTTTGGACTTCATGTGCTAACACATCATACCACGTAACCGTGATGTCACAACCACGTGCTCTTGTTTGTAAACAAAGCCACGTGCTTGGCCACGTGCGTTTTTGACAGCTGTCAATGTGACAGGTGTCATTTTAACCGACCCTAACGTCACTTTTAAGGATAACAGAGCTTCGCTAACCTCACTTGTGCCATCTTCACGACGCTAAACATCAATGCTGCCACCTTATGCAGGTAGTAGCGCGGAATTTAAAATCCATGTGCGTTTTTGACACCTGTCAAGATGACAGCTGTCATCTTTAACCTCGTGGACGTGAAATTTTAAACAACAGAATATCGCTAACCTCGCCGCTTCCATCCTAACGGGGCTAAACCTCACTGTTGCCACCTAATGCATGTGGTGGCGGGCAATTTAAAATGCACGTAATCTTAACTCGGTACAATATTCCTCTGTAAGCCACGACATGCAGTCGACGCACGCTGCTGTGTCATTAGTAATTTAACGCCTATTTCCGGTCGCGAGCCAGCGAGCTCGCTGCATGCAAATATTTACTTTGAATGTACTGTGTGGTAAAGGTATATCTGTTCTTTTCCCTTTCAATTTGTAAGTATTGTTAATCTCAGGTAGGTGTGTGCGTTTCTACTGTGGAGTGATAATAATGTACACATCAACGCCTTCGAAAACCGGATAGATCTTGTGTATGCGTGTGTAGTTTTACGATGCAGAGTAATAGTACGCAGTGTTTATCGTTTTACCGTTTATTCACACGCTACTGCATTCAGCTATCAGCTTGGAGCGGGCAGGTTCGAACCGCACTCTGAAGATGCGTTCCCGTAGTTTCTCATTCTCGCAATAGGCAAATAATAGAAGTTGTATCTTAGCTGTAATCAACTTTAGACTGTAAGATTGGCGACGTGTTAGCCTCCGGATCGTAATATAGTCGGTTCAAAATGTAATGTTAATCGTGGTAGTGGTGATTATTGTTTTAAGAGAAATGTAACGTTTAATTCTGTGTTTCGTAGAGACGATTTTAAATATTGTGTGTTCTGAACGTATGTTGTAAGTGTCGATACCGTCCTACATGTGGCTGGGGGTTCGATTTCTAGGAGCATATAGCTTGTGCACGTTACTTACATCAATAGTTGTAGTAGTAGTAGTAGTAGTAGTAGTAGTAGTAGTAGTAGTAGTAGTGATTATTGTTTTATAAAGATGTACATCTATCCTCTATTTCTATCGTTCCGCTGACTTGGAGTTGCTCTTCTCTCAATGATTACAGCGTTATCGTTGCACAATGAAGTAATCGCATGTTCGATTCCCAGATTCTCAGATAGTAAGTATGGCTGTTGTGATGTTTTTAAATTCTAATATAAAATCGACAGAAGATATAGTTGCAGAAAATCATATTGTCTTGCGTTTTTTTATCTGCATAGTAGTAGTGATTATTGATTTAAGAGGAAGTACATCAATTCCTATTCACCCTGGGATCTGAGTTCGAATCCTATAATTTTTTATTTCTCTACATTGTTTGGGATAAGAGAACAGGTTTTGAATCCATGTTTTTTCTATTGTAACACAGAGTTCGAAATCTATACATAATTTTTTCTATTGCATGTGTTCGAACCCAATGAAATCCATCTCCTTAGGCCAAATATTTTTCATAGTATCCCCTGCTAACTAGTAAAATCATTTTATCTGCAGTGATTAAGAAGAAGTACGTCGGATGGAGATATACAACATTTGTAATTTTATGTGTGAGCGCTGATTGCATAGAAGTGCGTTTGTATCAACAGAGAGAATAATCTCATGATGTTTTGCGTTATAAGTTTTTCTGTTCTAAACACTAATTGTAAGCATGTTTATTCTTGTTCTGCAATCAGTTCTAGTGTGAGCTAATTGTAACTTGACTTGTCGATTAAAAACATACAGCACAGCAGCGTTAAAAGTTTTTTCTATTCTCAACCCTACTTGCAATCAGGTTTTATCTTATTCTGCAATCAATTCCAGTGTGTGCTAATTGTTACAGGATTGAACTTGTCCTGTCGAATAGACACATAGAGCACAGTAACGACAGTGTTTGTTTTATAAGTTTTCTGTTCAATAGTCAACATGTTTCCTCTTGCCCTCTTACGTCCCGTCGGAGGACGAGGAGGAGGAGGAGCAACGTAGCTGACCTGTGAGGTGGAGGAGAAAGAACACGGCTATGTCCGGTCAGAGGAGGAGAAGGAGGAGGAGGAGGCTGTAAGAGTCTATGTATAGCCAAGAGGAGGAGTTCTTTTGTCTTTTTGCCCTTTTGCTATACGAATAAAGAGGAGGAGGGCGGCTGTGGCTTACATGTAACCAATGTATTTCTTATAGCACTAGACATTCTCTTTAATTTCACTTTCCGCATGAGCTACATGCTTATAACCCATGTCAACAGATTCAAATAGTATATTTCCGAAACGATATTTCATGTTACATGTTAAACGATAATTTGCTCGACTGCTAGGGGCTTAAATGTAAGCAATGTATTTCTTATAGCGCTACGTGAACTGTTTATTTCACTTTCCGTATGAGCTACAAGCTTATAACCTATGCCAGCAGATTGAAATATTAAGTTTCCGAACCGATATTTCATTTTACATTTTTATACGATAATTTGTTCGACTGCTAAGGTCTTAAATGTAACCAATGTATTTCTTATAGCATTAGGCGTTCTGTTTAATTCTCCTTTCCGAATGAGCTACATGTTTATAACCCATATCAACAGATTCAAATAGTATATTTCCGAACCGAAATTTCATGTTATATGTTTATCCGATAATTTGTTCGACTGCTAGGGGCTTAAATGTAAGTAATGTTTTTCCTATAGCACTAGGCGTTCTGTTTAATTTCACTTCCCGCATGAGCTACATGCTTATAACCGATGCTAACAGATTGAAATAGTATATTTCCGAACAGAAAAGTCAAGTTTCATGTTTATTCGATAATTTTTTCAAATGCTAGAGGCTTAAATGTAACTAATGTATTTCTTATAGCATATGGCGTTCTGTTTAATTTCACTTGTAACATCTTGTGCAGTAGCCTCTAAGCTAGCCTTACTCATGAGAGCTTGTGTATAGCCACCACCTTGTGCAGTAGGCCCCCTCAGCCAGCTTTCTCCATAAGAGGCTGTGTATAGCCGCCATCTTGTGCAAGCGCTCTTAAGCCATCTCATAATAGCCTATGTATGGCCGCCATCTTGCACAGTAGCCTCTAAGATAGCTTTCTCAATTTGAGCCTGTGTATAGCCGCCATCTTGCACAGAAGCCTCTAAGCTAGCTTTCTCCATAAGAGCCTGTGTATAGCCGCAATCTTGAGCAATCGCCCATAGCCGTATTTTTCTCCTTAAGAGCCCATGTATAGCCGCCATCTTGTTCAATCGCCCATGGCCGGCATCATTCTCCATAAGAACCTATGTATAGCCGCTATCTTGCGCAATCGCCCACAACCGTCATCTTTCTCCATAAGAGCATATATATAGCCGCCATGTTGTGCAATCACCCATAGCCGGCATCTTTCTCCATAAGAAGCCATGTATAGCCGCCATCTTGTGCAATCGCCTATGGCCGGCATCTTTCTCCATAAGAATCCGTGTATAGCCACGATCTTGTGCAAGCGCCCCTAGGCCGTCTCATAAAGAGCTGTGCATGGCCGCCAACTTGTTGTAATTAGATGCCTGCCATCTTGCGCAGGAATCCCTATGCCGTCACATAAGGGCAGTCGCCATATTGCGCAAGCGCCCCAGGCCGTCTCATAAGGAGATGTGTATAGCCGCTATCTTGTGCAACTGGCGTCGAGAAGGGCATCTTGCCGTAAAATTATGGCCCTCTGTAGTTAGACTCCTCCATGTGGTTACGTGTGCTTGCTTATGTCAATTCCCATTGCCTTACTACTTAAAACAACGTCGCGAGAATTATCATTGTCCTACTACTCAAAATAGTGTTGGGAAGGGGATCTTGCCGTAAAACTACGTCCTGTAAGGTTAATCTCCTCCAAGATAACGACTGCCCATGTCGAGAAAGGCTTCTAGCCGTAGAACTAAGGTTAGGCCCCTCCATGAGGTTAGGCTTGTTCTGTTAGACGCCAGGAAGGGCAACTAGCCGTTAAAGTGTAGTTAAGCCCTCAAGATGGCGACTGTGAGGTTAGGCTCGCTCTCTTAAGCAAAATCCGAAAATTGTCATTGCTCTACTACTATACTAGGGGTCAATGACCTCGAGTTATTGACCGCGGAGTTGAAATCGTCCTAGGTACACTACTCAGAGTCAATGACCGCCCGTAGAATTCAAATTTCCCGCACTGCTGACGTCAGCAGTCACGTGACCTCTGCGGCCTCTGATAGGCTCACGTGTGGGAACCCTATTGCCCTACTACTTACAACTTTGAGTCAGATACCTACTCATTTATAATAAATGACTCTGACTTCACTCCATAACGAAAGATGTTGCGATTTCAGCGCTGACTAGTGGAAACAATTGGAATTTGCGATCCGAATGAAAAACCGAGTGCGAATGGAAACAATCGGTGTAACGGTGTTTGACGACTATCGAATAATTCGGTAGTTTTCATTCGATAGTCCCGTCACTAAGCCTGGCGGTCTTAGTCAATGTGCCTGTGTAGTACTCTCTAGTATCTGTTATTTTTCAGTGTGTATTCAAATACTAATTGGCTTCCTAATTGTGAATTCGGGCCATACTTTTTGTTCATTTTAATACTGAACTTGTGTAATTATTATTCCTGGTGCCACGCACTATCCAATACGCGCGCGATGTCTAGGAAACAGACAGCTATGGGTGAAGATTCCCTATGAGAATATTCTTGCTGGAATCTAATGCATTGTCTTCGTATGAGTTTTATTCTTATAATTTTGCGATTTGTTAATGTGTTTTGTGTGCCACAAAATGCTATTTGCAATTCATACGCTTTAATTGCGAAAATTCTTAGCTATTTGCAAATGATAATTTTGTGGCTAAAAAGGCAGCGATCTAGCCTCTTTTACATTATTTGGCGGGGATGGTACATTAATAAGTATTTTCATGTTGCCAAAAAGAAATATCGCACAGGAAGTTAACGCCGCCTAGGTGGCACTCACAACAACTATTGATTAGATTTTAGATATATACTAGAGGACCCGCGCTGCTTCGCAGCATTCGTTATAAATAGGTCAGATAACTCGTCTTGGTATGCCTGTCGTGGTTATACTGCTTTGCCTGCTCTTTTCAATGGTGTTATGAACATTCAGTGAGAAGCGCGTTATGGTATGTCGCAGTTCGTAGTCAGAATCCATTCTGACGTCATCATGCCGTCTGTTTGGTAAAAATCTATCCATATATACACTTTTTTTATTCTGCAGTTCTTGCTGTAAAGCTTAGTATAGTGTCGTAGAAGGTAATGGTTTTTTCGCAGTTCTATATAGAACGGTTGTCTTATGGCTCACATATTAGTCTCGAAGGCAGGGAACTTAAGATGAACGGCCTTCACTCTTTCTAGTGTAGCTAAGTTATTCTTCGATAGGTGTTCCCAGATAATGTCTAAGGCGTATGTCATGACGGGGGTCTCTTCGTACGTAGACTTTTTTCTTAGCAGCGTGTAAGTTATTAAGAGCGCTCTGCCATATGTCGAATATATTTGGAACCTGGGAAAGGTTAGAGAATCAAATGTTATCTAGCAGGGAATAGTATTCTACCATGATTAGAGGAAATGTCTACTCTCTGGATTGACAGGTAGTAATCAAACATGGCTGGATACAATGACATTATCAAGGATAAAATCACATACATCAATATTAATGAAAGATTTAGTCGCTTAGCAACCTACTAAGCACAGAAATTATTGCGGGTTAGGGTAAGCCATCGGCTGCAATTATTGGAGTAATCATTTAATGATTTGATTTTATGATTACTCAAAGTTTGCTGAACGCAGAGACCTACCATTGTCTCATGATTCAGCGACGGGTAATTCCGGAGAAAATAAAACAAAAATGAAGCAAATCAGTCCAGTAGAACGGACAGATGGATTTGCCAAAAGGTGTTTTAGTAAACTCTCTTAATATATAGATGTCACATGTTTATTATATTCATTCAACGCATGAATTAGGTTATGTTAATATTATTGTTTTTTGTCTTAACCGTATGCATTCATTCATTATTCTTTTATACATCTATACCTGACGTATAAGATATTGCCGTGTAGAAACTCTTGCGTACTTTGATAAAAAAACTATTTTTATTTGTGCGATGTATAAACTTTGTAGATTGCCTTCATGCATAGGTTATACATTACAGAGTTATTAAACTGTATAACTTATCTATTTACTACGGTTTTCCGGTCAGCGATTCTTTGTCAAAATGAATAATTCGAATATAATAAAGTAAATTCTTCAAAATGGAAAACAAACAATATATGTGGGAAGTCCTATAAATCCGTTAAAATAGATATTAGTAAAGCACATCTCGAAGCACACAGGCAGGCATTATTAAAAACTTAGTCACCGCAACATGCAACCGCTCTTGAGGATATTTCAGAATCAAACACACACAAAATACAGATACAGATGCTATGTCCACTCATACCCCGTCTACAGACAACGAAGAGAAATTAATGAAATTATGGGAAGATAGGAGCAAGACGGTTTTAACCGATAAAACATAGCATGAAATTAACTCTTTTGTATCTGAGGTAACCTCATATTTCTTCTCTTCGATGAACAAACTGTCAGGTCCACAACATCCGCCTGTAAAATATTATAATATGTGCAAAAGGGACAAAAATCAGGGATTTACCAATTCACAGAGCTCCGACCCCACTCAAAGATCTAGAAGAGGGAAAGAAGAGAAAAGCAAAAATACGCTTACGATGTAGAACTGTATAACTACTATAGTCACAATTCAACTTGTTGTATATAGTCTTATTTAATCCAATATTAGTCCAAAACATGTATTATACATTATAAAAACGAATAAATAACTTGGAAAGTATTTTTCAGGAACGTCCGATCAATCGGACATTGGCGTTTTTAGACTGAATCCGATCAATCGGACGTTGGCGGTTAAAGGATTAAGCTGAATGCAGCATTAGCATGTTCATTTATTATTTTTAAAGATAATGATGGCAATCATGAAATTTTTAATATAACATCGAAAATGACAAATCTGTTATGTTCTGATAATATTTCAGAATGGTTTCATGAACACATTGTAGATGAACTGCTTACTAAATATCAAAAGTCTAAAGAGGGTGCGAGCAGTAAAGCACCACAAAGTATTTCACATCTTCAGCTTAATGTCTGTAAGTTTGATCCATTAAATTCAGGAAGACAATATTTCCCACTTCGGAAAACCATTGCAGATAAAAAAGCTGCTATCAATATTCAGAATAACGATGACTATTGCTTTTTATGGTGTATTGTAATGGCGTTAGAGCCAATAACACGTACTCCTTGTAGAACTTAGAATGAAGTTCAATGAATTGCAACATTAATTAAAGTTTGACAATGTTACTTTTCCAATGAACTTAACAAATGTTTCAAGATTTGAGAAAAACAATCCTAATTTTTCATTTTATGTGTTTGGTGTAAAGAGAGAGAGAGTATTGTAGGACAGCTTTATTTAGTTTCTTCACCTAAACTGCAACATATGCATTTTTTATGTTTGTGATTAAAACACAAGCCACTACTTTCTTATAATAAACCTTTCACGTTTGTTAAGCTCACAACTTTCATCACACACAGAAAAGAAGTTTATATGCGAAAAATGTTTACAATACTTTTCATCAGAAAGCATGTTCGCTACTCACTTAGTTGATTGCACAACACACTCTGCTGTAAAGCTTATTCTTTCTAGTAGTGATAAAGCAGAAATGAAATTTGAGAACTGCTATCGTCAAGAACCTGTTCCGTTTACTGTTTACGCAGATTTTGAATGTTTTACAACACCTATTCATCGCTGTCCACCAAATATGACAGAACCATATACTGATTATTTTGAGAAGCATAAACTGTTTTCTGTTGCATACCAAGTTGTTTGTTCATTTGATTCATCTTTATAATTTTTTAAGATGTATTGAGGAGAATACTGCACTGCATACCTGTTACATGAACTTCAAGGGTTAGGACATCGTGTTAATTTACTTATATCATTCCCAGTTCCATTTGAATTGTCATTTGATGATATGACTATACATGTTGAAGACGATGAATGCCACGTCTGTAAACAGCCTATTGCATTCCCAGAGATTAAAGTTAGAGATCACTTACTTTACAGGAAAGTATCGTGGACCTGCACATCAGTCATGCAATATTTTACATCGTGTTCCGCAAATTTATTCCTTGCTTTTTTCATAACTTGTTAAGCTATGATTCCCAGTTTATTTCCCGTGAGTTTGCACGATTAAAATGCACGAAGTTCTGTGTAAGTGCTCAAAATAATGGGCACTTCATATCATTCTCTCAACATGTAGGCGATGTTACCATTTGCTTTTTAGACTCATATACATTTATTAACTTTTCTCTTGATACACTTGTAAATGGTCTTTCAAGCAAGGACTTAAAATACATTCATGAGTATTTCTCAGATCCTCATAAATTTAAACTTTGTATTAGGAAAGGTATTCTGCCATATGACTATACTCAAAGCTTTGAAACGTGAGAAGAAACTAAATTACCTCCACAGTCTGCAATTTTAGTGTTTTCAATTAAAGCAGTACACCATCACTAAGCACATCATCATGTGACAAGCATACAATATTCTTTTCAGATGAAGACTACATGTATGCATGTAATATGTGGTCTATATTTAATATTAAATCTTTAGATGAATATGCTGACTTGTGTTTAAAAGTAGATACACTTACTTTGTGATGTGTTTGAGAAGTTCCGTAAAATAAATTTCACTATTTATGGATAAGACCCTTGCTACTACTATAATTCTCCTGGTCTTTCGCGGGATGATTTGTTAAGGTATACAAGTGTTAGACTTGACCTTCTTACTGATGTTGACATGCTTATGTTTTTTGAACGTGGAATTCGTGGTGGACTTGTTTCGCTTGGTTTACAGACATGCAATTGCAAATAATCCATACCTCAAAAATTATGATTCAGATAAAGAAAATTCTTATCTTATGTACACTGACTGACAGAGCAAATGCAACACCAAGAAGGAGTGGTCAGAACTTTATGCCAATTGCAGGGTAGACTGACGTCACTGAGGTATGCTCATGATGTGAAATGCGCCGCTGTGCTGCGCACGTAGCGAACGATAAATGGGACACGGCGTTGGCGAATGGCCCACTTCGTACCGTGATTTCTCAGCCGACAGTCATTGTAGAACGTGTTGTCGTGTGCCACATGACACGCGTGTAGCTAAGAATGCCAGGCCGCCGTCAACGGAGGCATTTCCAGCAGACAGACGACTTTACGAGGGGTATGGTGATCGGGCTGAGAAAGGCAGGTTGGTCGCTTCGTCAAATCGCAGCCGATACCCATAGGGATGTGTCCACGGTGCAGCGCCTGTGGCGAAGATGGTTGGCGCAGGGACATGTGGCACGTGCGAGGGGTCCAGGCGCAGCCCGAGTGACGTCAGCACGCGAGGATCGGCGCATCCGCCGCCAAGCGGTGGCAGCCCCGCACGCCACGTCAACCGCCATTCTTCAGCATGTGCAAGACACCCTGGCTGTTCCAATATCGACCAGAACAATTTCCCGTCGATTGGTTGAAGGAGGCCTGCACTCCCGGCGTCCGCTCAGAAGACTACCATTGACTCCACAGCATAGACGTGCACGCCTGGCATGGTGCCGGGCTAGAGCGACTTGGATGAGGGAATGGCGGAACGTCGTGTTGTCGTGTTCTCCGATGAGTCACGCTTCTGTTCTGTCAGTGATAGTCACCGCAGACGAGTGTGGCGTCGGCGTGGAGAAAGGTCAAATCCGGCAGTAACTGTGGAGCGCCCTACCGCTAGACAACGCGGCATCATGGTTTGGGGCGCTATTGCGTATGATTCCACGTCACCTCTAGTGCGTATTCAAGGCACGTTAAATGCCCACCGCTACGTGCAGCATGTGCTGCGGCCGGTGGCACTCCCGTACCTTCAGGGGCTGCCCAATGCTCTGTTTCAGCAGGATAATGCCCGCCCACACACTGCTCGCATCTCCCAACAGGCTCTACGAGGTGTACAGATGCTTCCGTGGCCAGCGTACTCTCCGGATCTCTCACCAATCGAACACGTGTGGGATCTCATTGGACGCCGTTTGCAAACTCTGCCCCAGCCTCGTACGAACGACCAACTGTGGCAAATGGTTGACAGAGAATGGAGAACCATCCCTCAGGACACCATCCGCACTCTTATTGACTCTGTACCTCGACGTGTTTCTGCGTGCATCGCCGCTCGCGGTGGTTCTACATCCTACTGAGTCGATGCCGTGCGCATTGTGTAACCTGCATATCGGTTTGAAATAAACATCAATTATTCGTCCGTGCCGTCTCTGTTTTTTCCCCAACTTTCATCCCTTTCGAACCACTCCTCCTTGGTGTTGCATTGTCACTGTCACTCAGTGTATTTTGATGTTAATAACCTCTATGACCATGCGATGTCACAGTCATAGATTTTGTTTGGCTAACTGAAAATGAATTTGAACAATTTGATGTTTATCTTACGGCTAAATATCCTAATCGCGGTTTCATTTTGCAAGTTAATCTTGCTTACACTTCTAATCTGCATAATTCCGATTCTGACCATCCTTTTTGTGTTGAAAATGATTCCTCCTGATAATATATCAAACCATGTTAAACTGATAGTTACCCATGAGCGTCTATTCGGGCGCCTTAACTCTGCGTTTGGTTCATCCCACAGCGCCAGTTCTGCTTACCAAAAGTGGCCCACCTGACACTCCGATCCAAGAAATAAATCTCTCGTGGCTTCAAAAGTGTTTTAAGCAAGCCGGAGATCTCACCCATTTAAAGTTTGAGAATAGGTTGAGGTCGTTTCGCCCCAAGGCCTCTAATCATTCGCTTGACCAGATGAGAATCGTTCCAGTACCAGCTATCCTGAGGGAAACTTCGGAGGAAACCAGCTACTAGATAGTTCGATTAGTCTTTCGCCCCTATACCCAGCTTCGACGATCAATTTGCACGCCAGAATCGCTACGGACCTCCATCAGAGTTTTCCCTGACTTCGTCCTGGCCAGGTATAGTTCACCATCTTTCGGGTCCCAACGTGTACGCTCTGAGTGCGCCTCAACTCGCAATAAGAACAAGACGCCCATGGAATGCGGAGCCGCACAGCAGCGTGGTCCATCTTCCCTCGTTCCGCACGAGGCGGGACCTTCACTTTCATTGCGCCTTTAGGTTTAGTGTCAACCCAATGACTCGCGCACATGTTAGACTTCTTGATTCGTGTTTCAAGACGGGTCGTGAAATTACCCGAAACTTTTGCGCCGCTGACGGGAGTCTACAAGGTTCTTCTGTCTGAGGCATCCCCAAAAGCGGTATGTTCTTCACATTTAATGTCTTATTCAATGTCTAAAATACGGCTTATAATTAGAGTGTATTCATCGTATTATTACGTTTAAGCAGCAAGCGCGGCTTTTAAAAAGATTTAAATACGGAGTAGCATCGTCAACATGCTACTTCAACTTTTGAAACTACGTTTTACATGCTCATGAATAACTGCATCTGTGGATAAAGTATGGAAAATGTTCGCAAACATCGCGACATTCATTTAATTAATCATTGGGATGGACGCTATCGTGCACGCAAGTACATCTCAAAACCGAATTTTAAATCCTATAATGTCATTGATCGTGACTCCTTACTTTTGAAATAAAAAACGAGATAGTTTATGCAAAGCCAATTTATTTGGGAATGGTCACACTAGATTATTATTCAAAACTAAACATGTATGATTTTCATTATGGTTTTGCAAAGCAGCAGTTTATGGATATTTCCCTTTTGTATATGGATACAGATAGAGTTTTTATCACATTAGGAATACAAACGTCTACGATGTAATGCGTAACCATTTTGAATACTCCGACATTTCTTCTTTTTCATCATGTAATCAATTCAGCATTAAGCCACTTGTAAGAACGTAATATGTCTCATGAAAGATGAATGCAGTATGCATATTATGACTGAGTTTATTGGATAGCACCAAAAACGTATGCGTACGTGACAGAAAATACGCAGTCTGTGTGAAAAGCAAAAGATGTGCGTTCTAGTGTAGTTAGACATTTACAAGTACAATACTATCATAATATTCTCGCTTCTAAGAATATTGCTTTTTGTAGACAGATGAGAATACTTTCACGCAGACATCCAATTTTTACTATTGAACAGAATAACTGTTCATTAATTGCATAAACGCCAGTGAAAAACTGACAATCATACAAGTGTGCCATGGTGATATAAAAATATATAGCTGTTTGTTATGCTATGATTGATTTTTATAAATGTAAAAACTAAGCAGAAAAAATTGTAGTTTATGATGTTATAATATATTTAAAAAACAAACATTGTTGAAAATATGATGTTTGTCGTTGTAATGTTCAGTGATCTGTAATCAGCATAATACATTAATACAGGCATAATCATGTTAATAAGGAACTGTGCAATCTCAGCTTTCTTCACAGTACCTACCAATTTCAGTTTCCATTCGCAAACTAATTACAAAAACTCATGACTTTTACTGCACATAACACAATGCAATTCAAACACAGGTACCGTACCTCAACGACCATAAAATTAATAGGCGCATTTACATTCAACAATTCCTGTATAATGATGCCATCAACAAGTATACACTGTGACTGCTGCACATAACACTATACAGTCCAACGCAGGTACCTCACTGATAATAAAATTAATAGGAGCATTTACATTCAACAATTCCTGTATAATGATGCCATCAACAAGTATACACTGTGACTGCTGCACATAACACTATACAGTCCAACGCAGGTACCTCACTGATAATAAAATTGATAGCCGCATTTACATTCAACAATTCCTGAATATTGATTATATCAATAAGTCTACACTGTATCTGCTGCACGCGACACGTAATGCAATCCAACACAGGTTCCTCACTGCTCACAAATTTGACAGCCACATTTACATTCAGGAGTTCAGGAATATTGTTGCTATCAACAAGTCTACACTCTGTCTCCTACACATAACTCACACAATGCAGTTCAACGCAGGTACTTCACTGATTATAAAATTGATAGCTGGATTTATATTCAACAATTCCTGATTATTGATGCCATCAACAAGTCTACACTGTGTCTGCTGCACATAACACAATACAGTAACGCAGGTACCTCACTGATCACAAATTTGACAGCCACATTTACATTCAGCAGTTCATGAATATTGTTGCTATCAACAAGTCTACACTGTGTCTGCTGCACGCAACAAACAATGCAGTCTAACACAGGTACCTCACTGATCATAAAATTGATAGCCGCATTTACATTCAACAATTCCTGAATACGGATGCCTTCAACAAGTCTACACTGTGTCTGCTGCACATAACACAATGCAGTCCAACGCAGGTACCTCACAGATCATAAAATTGATAGCCGCATTTACATTCAACAATTCCTGATTATTGATGCCATCAACAAGTCTACACTGTGTCTGCTGCACATAACACAATACAGTCCAACGCAGGTACCTCACTGATCAGAAATTTGATAGCCATATTTACATTCAGCAGTTCATGAATATTGTTGCTATCAACAAGTCTACACTGGGTCTGCTGCACGCAACACACAATGCAGTCTAACACAGGTACCTCACTGATCATAAAAGTGATAGCCGCATTTTCATTCAACAGTTCCTGAATATTGATGATATCAACAAGTCTACACTGTGTCCGCTGCACGCAACACGTAATGCAATCAAAGACAGGTACCTCACCGGCGCACTCATCCAGCAGGTCTCCGCCTCGGCGGGCTTGGCCTCATTCTTCGGGATCGGAGACTGGGTACGAGGGACCCCAAGGGTTTCGGGCGGTGCGTCAGGCCCTAGTGGCTATTTCCGCATGGATCGGCAACAGGCAAGGCCCGTGCTAGCCACAGCAGTGCGAGGACTGATCCCCTGAATAACGAGGAATAGCCTTATGACTTGTGCATGATACCTATTTCCAACTAACGCAATTACCTGAACCTCTCCAGAATCACATCCTTGCATGTGCTATCTACAAAATGTCAGGTTTTACATATAGGCATCTTTCTATTTCCGCCTATGTGGTTTTGTCCTGACCCTTATTACCAGATAACACCACTAATGATACCCATCACAACATCTGGCCTGGTAACATGCTGAGCATCGGGACAGGCAGATACTCCTGGAGTATCACATTCCCACTCCTCCCTGCTATCTTTCTCTTAGAACTAATAGCATGTCGGAGGCAATGTAGAATAGAATCGATTGCCACGCGGGGGAGCGGGCTTCGGGCCCCCCGAAAAATAGGAAAAGGAAACTCTGTGGTAGTCACAGCGAGAGGACATAGTACTTCCCGCTGACTCATTTCTCCTCGCCAGGCGATCTGTACCTTCCAAGTACTAGTCAGGCAGCTGTACTTGGCACATTTTCGAAAGAGTTTTGTCGAAGCTGTAGCACTTCTCAGTCATCTCCTTCTCCTTCAGGAAATTTGTCGAAGCTGTAGCACTTCTCAGTGCTCTCCTTCTCTTTCAGGAAATTTGTCGAAGCTGTAGCACTTCTCAGTGCTCTCCTTCTCTTTCAGGAAATTTATTTCAGGAGAACTAGGGTATCTACTGCGGACAGCTGCAGCACGGCGGACAACTGGACGGAGTGGGAACTCCACAGGGACGGGTGTGATCCCCTTGATGCCTTCGAGTTCAGGGAGACCGGAGTGATCCCGGGGGACCAGGCTCTCCTCGTGTACTACAGGGAGGGCTACCCCGCAAACATAGAAAGAGACATAATCTCTGCATGATGCGCAACCCCTCTACCGGGGTTCCAAGGGTGTCCCTTCTCGGTACATCGAGAGCTTCCTCCCGGAAGGCCTGATCGCCCGGCATCACAGCAAGGAGCACCTGGAAAGCTTGGCGAAGGACCTTTCCGTCCGGATTGAGGTCGTCCGACTACCAGAGAGGGACGGCGCACCAGGGGTGAACGCCGGCGCCCTCAAGACGAAGACCAGCTCAGCTACCATCCAGACGGCCAGGAAGGACAGATGGACGAGGAATAAGGCGGTTAACACCGAATTAGTCCTTCCATCCTCTCCGGAGACAAGTGTCGCGACCACGGAGGTGGAGCCTGTCGCCCCTTGGCGCCGCGACTGTGCGACCCAGGCCGAACGGCTCGGCACTGAGAAGTGGATGCAGACCGCTTCTCGAAGTACCACATCTGCGAAGTGGAAGCAGACCAAGGCCTACCAGGAAGGGCCTACGACGAAGGCGCAATCAAGGAAGGCGCACCAGACGGTGGACGGCAGGACGACAGTGGAGCAGGACGCCCCCTGACGTTCGGAGGCTGATACACGACCCGCCCTGCCAGCAAGTCTGTCATATTGCAGACATCGACGTTCGCCTCACAGGATTGGGAATGCAATCAGGTGTCGGCAACGAACGACGCCACCGCCGCCTGTCAGGAGAAGGGATAAGCTGGCGCTGCCCACGCACTAGGAAGGAGAAGACGTCGCCGCCCCACCAGGAGAGGGCCACTCAGCCACAGCCCAGGACTACTTCCAGGACAGCAGTCGACCGAGTAGCCAATCAGGAGAGGACCTCAGAGGGTAGCGGCAATCAGGTGAGAACGAAACGTCCTACTCGGCAGCTCTTGCAGTGTTTCCACTGCCTGAGGTGGAGCCACCGTCAGGATAGCTGTAGGGTCTTAGTGAGGTGCAATCGTTGAGGGGGTGATCACCACTACATGGCCTGCGCAGCACTTAAAGTTGCGCCGGTGAGTGCCAACTGCGCGGGGAGCCACCCGGCCTACCATCGCAGTTGCTCTGTTTACAGGGCCATAGCGCGGGCAGAGAGGAAGGAGGCTCGGCGTCATGACCCATCCCCATCAAGGAGGGCTTGGCCTCATTCTCCGGAATCGGAAACTGGGTACGAGGGACGCCAAGGGAGCGACGCTGTGCAGCGGGCCCTAGTGGCTATCGACGCATGGCTCCGCAACCGGCAAGGCCCGCGCTAATCACAGCAGTGTCCAGGCGGACTGATTCCTTCATAACTGGACTGGCGAGAATATGGATCATGGCTGCTGCATGATACATTTTCTCTACTAACGCAAACACCTGGACCTATCCAGAAACTACATCTTTGCATGAGCTATTAAAATTTGTCAGGTTTTACATGTAGGCTTTCTCCCACTACGGTATGTGGTTTTCCCCTGACCTTTAATAACACGCCTCAGCACCACCTTACCAACACAAACCTTGCCTGGTAACGCGACTGACATGTAAACAGGCAGGTACTCCTGTAGTACCTTTCCTACTCCTCCCTGCTATCTCTTTTCTCTTTAGAAATAATAGCATGTCAGAAGCAATGTAGATTAGTGTCGATTGCCACGCGGGCGGAGCGGGCTTCGGCGCCCCCCCCCCCCGGTGAAAAAGATAAACAATGCTCTGTGTCATTTACCGCATGGGAAGTGACCACGCCTGGCTAAGAAACCGGCAATGTTTTTGGTCGAGGACCGGGAGGTGGTCCTCTGGGAGAGGGAGAGAGCAATCCCACTCTCACCCTTCCCCTATTTTGGTAGGGGGCAGGAAGGTATGCCCCAGGGAGAGTGAAGAGGATCCTCTCCACCCGCTGAAAGAACCAAAACCTCGGTCCTTAACATAACTCAATGAGGTTAGGTTGGTGTCCGTGGATGTAGGTTAGATTAAGATGTCATTGTGACGTCATAACCTTACCTACGTGACCTAACGTCATTGACTAGGGGTCACTGGCCTTGCCTGCACCAAATATACTGACTCAGAAAAAAAAGCGTGGGAAAATGTTGACTCAGCTCCCATTGTTTTAGAACATATTTTTCCCTTCTACTTGTAAATTCTCAAGGCGCGCCAGTGGAGGGTTAAAGTAGTCTTGGTTGCTGAATATCTTAATTACTGAGTAATGTATGTCATTTCACTCTTAGGGGTGTTTTGTGTTTCTCTTGTAATATGTTGTGCATTGTTGATTTAGCAACGAATATTAATTGCTTACATTTTATCATCCTGAAATGTACTGGTCTACATTGGTGTACTGGTTAAGTTGGTCGAATATTTGTTTCGATTTTGGCATACTATTTTCTAACTATGGAAATATGGTTTATATTTCGTATATTAATTCTTATTTACAAATATTATGAACGTTATCGGCGTTGATTATATATTAGGAATTAATATTAAGCTGCGTCTCACCGCAGACAGTGGCCCAATGTTTCCGCCATGTTGGATTCTGTATTAAGGTCTAATAGGTTGTAGTTGGTCTTACGCCTAGGGTGTTTAAGACCACTTCTTATTTAAAAGACAGAATGTTATGTTTATAAAGGGTGCACCGATTTTTGATAAAATTCGAGATGAAACTTCCATTATTATTTAGGCCTAGTATATGTATTAAGCTTGTGGAATCTGATTAGTAACTTGAGAGTTTTAAATCTTTAAAAAAAGGAAAAGTAACATTAATGGTATACCGTCTCGAAAATGTCGTGTACTAAGCTTAAGATGGTTTCAGTTAAACCCTTCAGTTTTACAAATAATATTTTTGGCAATAAAGAAGAGAAATCGGAAATTCTGTCGAGTACGGTACTTTGGCTGTTGTAAAGAATTTTAGAACTCCAACAATTTATACATGGTCCCAATCCGTATATACGTGAAATATTTCCATCATATCATATTTGACACGTAAAACATCCGAAGTTCTTGTAAACTTACAACTTCATACGTCAAACGGTTTGGAAGGATGAATAATTTTGCCATAAGTCTTCAGCTCCCAGCCAAATTCCCGTAGGGGTGTATTGTTTTAAGACATTATTCAAAATCTAAAATATATAGGAGGAATCATAATGTGAAATTTTAACCTCGAATGTCAAACAGATTCAGAGAAATGAATATTTGTGTCCTCAGAACTCACCCCCCAGTTAAAAATCCGTAAGGGCGTGTTGTTTTATTACCAATTCTTAGTTAAAATGTAAGGCATACAGGAGCAATCATCATGTGAAGCTTCAACCTCGTATGTCAAACGGTTTCAGAGAAATTAATATTTTTGTCATCAGGTCACAAATTCCGGTCAAAACACCTCAGGAATATATATAGTTTCAAAACCACTTCTTATTTAAAATCTAAGATATATAGGAGCAACAATCGCATGAAATGTCAACCTCGTAGTGTATTTCAAATAGTTTCAGAAAAATAATCATGTTTGTTATCGGACATCAACCCCGCCCCCAGTCAAAACAAATTAGGGGTGCATTGTTCGGAGACCACTTCTTATTTCAAATCTAAAACATTCAGAAGTTATCACCACGTGAAAATTCAACCTGTATGTCAAGCGATTTCAGAGAAATGGATATTTTTGTCATCGGGCCTCACACCCACACCCAGTCGAAACCTCTCAGGGGTGTATTGTTTTGCCGTTTTTTAATTAAAATCTATGTCTTATAGGAGAAAACAATAAGTGGAATTTCAACCTCGTAAATCAAACAGTATCAGAGATATGAATATTGTTGTCAGGCCTTACCCTCCCTGGTCAGAATACCACAGGGGTGTTTTATTTTAAGACCACTTTTTATTTAAAATCTAAAACATATAGGGCACACATCATGTGAAATTGCAAGTTCATATGTCAAATGGTTTCAGAGAAATGAATTTTTTGTTTTGGGATATTAGCCCCCACCGAATTTTGTTTCTAAACTTGTGCTATTCAACATTTATTCATAAAGGAACAATCATTGAGTGATGTTTCATTTTTGCTCGGAAAAAGTTTCAGAGTAATTAACCCATTGAGCCTGCATATTATTTTGTTGGATTGATTCTCCTTTGGAGCTGCGATTATTTTAAAGGAAATATAATGATGCTTCACATGAGGAAAAATTTCTTACTTACAAGAGCATTAAAGATTTGAATATACGTGAAACCGGGCGAGATGGCCATGCGGTTAGGAGCGCGCAGCTGCGAGCTCGCAGATAGTGGGTTCGAATCCCACTGTCGGCAACCGTGAAGATAGTTTTCCGTGGTTTCCCATTTTCACACCAGACAAATGCTGGGGCTGTACCTTAATTAAGACCACGGCCGCTTCCTTCCCATTCCTAGGCCTTTCCTGTCCTATCGTCGCCATAAGACCTATCTATGTCGGTGCGACTTAAAGCAACTAGCAATATATATATGAAAACAGACAGCATTCATACCATGAATAGCGAAATAAGGATAAAATTTATTTTATCAGCATGACGCGTCCATTCTCAGTCCGCCTGCTGAGCTGTAACACATTCATCTCCTTGCACTTCCTCTTCGATATCCACATTTATTTGTTCATCAGGAGCATTACTCACACTATTACCAATACTACAACTAATATCATTGAATTACATTCCTAATCCAAAGCGGAGGCGGGACAGGTTTTTCTCCGGGTACTCGGGTTTTCCCTGTCATCTTTCATTCTAGCAACACTCTCCATTCTCATTTCATAGCATCTATCAGTCATTAATATATCACTTTGGGAGTGGCGACCCCATCGTACTAACAGCCTATATATGCTTAATTCATTACATCCCTGACCTGGTCAATGACTGGAAAACAGGTTGCAGGTTTTCATTTACATTTCTAATCATCATGACTTTCTAAAATGGGGTACATATAATTAACTTTCAGTAATTTACTGATGGTGATGATGCTTGTTGTTTTAAGGGCCCTAACATCGAAGGTCATCGGCCCAGTAATTTACTAGCAGCCATCTTGTTTACAAGCAAATCTCAAAGTCTAGAAATACCCCACTCCAAACTAATACGAGGATTGGGGCAAAAGTCATGGCAACTATTTATTTCTTGTGGATATGTGGACGGATCACAAACGTATATGTGTCGTGTGGAAGTTCTGCAGGCATAGTGTGTATGCAGAATAACAGATTGCTCTGTGAGAGCTGGTAGTAGCGCGGCGAGGGCTGTGAAATCAGTCAGTTGGTGAGTGTCATGCGAGATGGAAGTAACCCGTGTTGAGCAGCGCGCTTACATCAAAATAGCCGTAATCCGAGGGAGAAATGCGATGAAATGTCACGGTGAATTAGTGGAAACCCTTTGGAATAATGCCCTATCATACCGTACAGTAGCACGGTGGGTAGGAATGTTTCAGCAAGGACGGTGTGTCAACCAGTGATGAGCAACGTTTGGGACGACCTGTCAGTGTGCGGACCGACTTGGCACGTGCCGCCATCGAGCAGCACCTGGATGAAGACAGACGATGGATGCTACTGGAGTTAGAGAGGGCAAGTGGCATCGAGAACGCACTGTCCACGGGTTATTGCGTAATGAGCTGCAACTTCGCAAAATCGCATCGCGATGGGTACCGCATGCACTGACGGAAGTTCAAAGGTGGGTGCGCTATGCAATATGCTCCAACCACCTTGCACGCTGGCAACAGGACGCCGATCAATTCTTGTCACGAATAATCGCCATCGATGAATTTTGGGCCAGGCATACGAACCAGAACTGAAACGTCAGTCCGCGGAGTGGTGACATGCTAGATCACCAAGGAGGCAGAAAGTTCGTCAGAATCCTTCCTCAGTCAAATTGATGGTGATTGTCGCGTATGACGTCAGGGGTGTCATTGTTTGCCACTTTTTTCCACATGGGAGAGCAGTGACCGCACAGTACTACAGGGACTTCCTCGTGCGACAGGTACGACGTGGCGTTCGGGAGAAACGTCCGGATCTTGTGGACAGTGCAATAATCCTGCACGACAATGCAAAACCACATAAAGCAGAGTGTATAGGGCAGCTACTGCGACGTTGGGGATGAGAAGAATTGGAGCACCCATCGTACTGTCCTGACATTTCGCCCTGTGACTTTGAGCTCATTCGAAAGGTTAACGAAACACCACGTGGTAGGCGGTTTGCAACACGAGAAGACATTGCTAATGCTGTAAGCCAACAGGTGACATGATTAAACATGGTGCGGCAAATGCTGAGGAAGATGGTATTCAGCGCCTCCCACATCGTTGGCAGCGTGTGGTGTCAGTAGCAAGGGACTACTTTGAGGGTCTTTAGGCCCAGGTTTTTCATGTCAACTTTATGTGTACTGTGTTGTCACTCTTTTGCACCGGGAAGGCCGTACTGCCCTGTATACTACCGTAATAAATGAATGTGTTATTTCAGTGCTATTCATTGTCCACACATGTAGTTAACACCTTGTCCTTTCGTCTGTACATGTCACATTTTCCAACCGGACTGGTATCTTCAAGAAAAAAAATAGTTGCCATGACTTTTGCCCCCACCCTCGTATTACCTAGCACATTATCAATATGTATTAGTAAAGAGCATATAGCATTGGAGAGGAAGAGTCCGTATACAAATCACAAATGCAGCTCACTCTGCCATCGCTTGAGGATAAGTTGAATTACGTAGTAAAGTGAGACAACGGAACAGTTCCGTGCCTCGGCATTTAGTCCACCAGGATGAAGCACGGAATGGTTCCGTGGCTCGGGCCCAATGAGTATGTCAGGGTTCTCACCGCCCCTCGCTTTTCTTCCCGTTAAAGGTTGAATTTTTTTAGTCCATCCTTAGTGAGTGCCTACGTTGTAATAGCAATCTATCCCCCAAATTTAATTTGTTTATGCAGAGTAGTTTTGCCTGGGCGTTGATGTACACTTAGTCAGGACATTGCCTTTTATATATACCAGGTGGCTCCCGAACGCCGTAGTTTCTACTTATAATTGTCTTGCATGCACAAATGATGAATAGGATATCTACCAACTGATTTTCACCAGGGCACTACTGCCAGCGGCCAGGTTACGTCAGAATATGAAGAGATAAAAACGGGTCTGTCACTTGCAGCATGATACTCAGCACTACCGTTCTAATGCGTCACTTGCATTCGTAAACCTCGTTTTCCACTGCACAGTTCTAGGCTGGTGTATGGTTCAGCAGCGCTATGTTTGCTGTCTGCATATCGCCAGTGGCTAGTGTGTTCAGCAGCGACGAATACACAGACATTATTTTAATCTGGACAAAATGGTCGGAATGCAGCCGAAGCTCCAAACAGACGTCTGCCTTCTACACACGTATTTCACCGAACAGTATTAGTTTTTGTTTCATACAAGCAACTCTTTTATCAAGTGAAATGTCTAAACGTGTATAAATTAATAAGTTATTAAATTTTCTTTTCTGCCTCTTTGGCGTGTTTACAAACAGTAGCGGCAATTACGGGGTGGTGCGAGGAGGGACAGTCGGTGGTGGTGATTATTGTTTTAAGAGAAAGTACAACTGGGCAACTATCCTCTATATAACACTAATTAGAGAGAAAAAATGGAAGGGATCCGACACTTCGAAAAATGAAGATATCGGCCAAAGGAAGACAAGGGCCACGAAGGGCGTGAAATTGAAAGACTCCCTAGTCCTCGCAAACCTAATAGCGTCGGGGTCCGAAAAGAACAAGAGTTGACCAAGGGAGGTCGGATAGGATAGATGAAAGTGAGGGGCCAGGCACAAGTAAGTGGAAACAATGCCAGGACTCAGCTGAGGACCCCGTGGTCACCAAGCCACGCTCCAAAGTTCAGAGCCCCTGAGGCCCCTTTTAGTCGCCTCTTACGACAGGCAGGGGATACCATGGGTGTTATTCTACCGCCCGACTTTGTGGAGTAAAAATTACATTTTTATTCCACGTTAGCCAGCAGGAATTAAGCATTATTTAAAAAAGCTATTTGTACAAGCCTTGCTCTTTTATCTGCTAATTCTTTCCTTTATTTTATTAACATAATTATTGGCGGAAATATACCCAAAATGCCGATCACCGCGGCTAACCGATTTGTATAGCGCTACGGCAAGTAGTGGAGACTTTCTCCCTGAAGCTCAGTCCGTCTGATATTCTTTATGAACGATATTTTTGTCTACATTCCGTAAATTTCACCTCGTTCCATTGCACAAACCAGCTTTATTAACTTAATTGAGTCAATGATAATGTTTGTTATTTGGTCACCTTCTCAAACCGTTCAGAACCTATAGGTTGATGATGTTAACGTTCTCGGCAAAAACAGTTCCTACATTGGAAAAAATTGAACTGGAACTTGGACGGAAAGGAGATCTCTTACGATATTTTGTGAAATGCAGTTTTGCCATGCTGCAAAAAGAGTTGACCAATGCTGCCATTTGACCGAGTTCTAGCTTTTCGAGTTTTAGAAGCCAATCACTGAGTTTAATTAATTTTTGGCAATAAAGTAGAATATTATAACTTGAATGGGTAATACCTGGTCTTTAACAGTGAGGAATTGCTGCCAGACACTGTCTGAAGCCTGCACCAAGCAAAATCACATTTCTAGCAAAAAGTGATTTGTGGTTCATTGTAAGTAGCTGGCCTTATCTTGAAAAAGCCTGAAGGGGAGCCGCGCTGCCTCGTTCCATATGATTAACTCATTCTGTCTCATTTATTCCGCGTCTTCTGACATTCTTATGTTACACGCAGAGCGCTGCGAATTTGTAGCCGTGTCTCTGTCTTTCCTGTAACTTAACTTTACTCACTTCATCTTTCTCAAACGCATCGTTTTAGCTTCAATTTCTCGTCTCTGTAACTGCATATTGTACCTTCACCGAATTTGCCTTTGCTTACTCTTTTCGCCTTCCTTGTGGATTTTTTGTTCCTTGCTTTTAAAAACAAATTGATTTAACACACGAAATTCATACAGACTTTGTTGATCAAAAATTTAAATGAATGATGTGGTATATGATAGTAGGAATGGAGAGGGGGAAGCCCGGTGCTGGCGCAGAGCGTGCTCTTGTCCAAGAGCACCAAGCGTTATTTCTCCATCCGATGGACGAATCGCCATCAACACGTCATATGCCCTCACTCCATATGAGCACAGCGTACAGGTTTGGAATTTAAGCCAGGCTTTTGGCAATCTAGTGATTAGAAATTGTATACTATTACCTCACCTACCCTGCCAGCTAACATTCTAATGGTAAAAATATTCTTGACGAATGGGACTCGAACCGGCGAAGAATGGTTGTGACGTAACTAACCTCATGAACGTACTTTTTAGAGCTTACATTTTCTACGGATAAGCTGCTGTGTTCAGTTAATGTGTCTGGACGGTATATCTACGTTTATTCTATTTCTAAACGTATTTGGACATTGACTCCATTTCTTTCCGCTGGCATAAAGATTGCCTCTACGCCTGGAATAACTTGTTCATGTGTTAATTGTGAGTGACCCATTCAATAGTGGCTTGTATCTGTCGCATATGACTTGTGGACTCTCATACCATCTGATAATGAATAAGCTTACTCGTCTCGTGTGCGAACTAATCCGCCAGAGTGCGCGTATTTCGCCCGCTTCAAACGAGGTCTGTCTAGGGAGGTCAAGTCACGAATGCTACTTATGGAGCCGCCATATTGGGTCTTTAAGCGAGCGTAACCAAAGGCAAGTGTATTCGAATTTAGAGGATTTCGGTACCATACATTGAAATAAAAACAAAATGCCAACCAATTTCGATAAAGAATTTAATTGGGCATCTCATGGCCATGTACATATAACTGTATAACACTTAAATGATATGAATACATTCACAGTTATTTGAATAGGAAGATGATTAACAGAGCCTGACATTCTATTTTTTTTTCTTTTTTGAGAAACAAGAATCAACAGAAAAGCTCATGTTCTTCTCTTTTACTTCCTTACAACTTGGTCTTACTGTGTTTTTTTATTAATATCATCTGTCAAATACGTAATCTTATTGACAGAAACATAGAAATCTGTACAGTACCTGTGTCATATTATGATTACCGGTACATGAAATACTGAACTTGAAGTACTGTATTTAAAGTACTAAACGACGGTTGTAATAAATTACCTTCAGCGTTTTCTTTATTAAGAGAGTAATTTCCGGTACTGCGTTTCTAAAAGGTTACCCCAGTATGTTGTCAAACACTGAATGCTTCTTGAGTTGAGTGCATTAAATTATGTATGGTAACTGTTGTTATCCATTCGTATGGTATTTCTTTCGGTTCTAAAGCAAAAATATTCTGCACGTATACAACGGGAGTGATGTTCTGAGCTACTCTTAACTAGTTTATTGAAAACCCATGCAACTATATAGTACAAAGTGGTGGTGGTGGTGGTGATTATTGTTTTAAGAGGAAGTACACCTGGCACCATCCTCTATAAACACTAATCAGAAGAAAACAAATGGAAGGAGACCAAAACTTCGAAAAATGAAGGTATCGGCAAAAGAAAGATGAAGACCACAAAGTGCGTGGAAATGAAAAACTTCCTAGGCCTCGAATGCGCTAATGCCGTCGAGGTCGGAAAAGAACAAGTGTTGACCAGGGGAGGTCGGATGGGCTAAAATAGTGAAAACAATATCAAGACTCAGCTAAGGGCCTCGTAGTCACAACCTAAAATAGATTCTCCCGTGGGTGGGGCAATAGAACAACAACCACGGTATCCCCTGCCAGTCATAAGAGGCGACTGAAAGGGGCGTCAGGCTCTCCTAACCAGGGAGCATGAGTTGGCGACCACGGGGCTCTTAGATGAGTCCTAATATTCGTGCATATAATAATAATAATAATAATAATAATAATAATAATAATAATAATAATAATAATAATAATAATAATGGTTAAGAAAATTAAAGCCATTGGTAGACACGATTTCATAAGAAATAGAAATTCAGTCACTATTAAGTTGCGTTAATCTAGGTTAGGCTATTTTAGGGATTACATTAGGATATTATGTCAGGCTACGGTACATTAAATTGCAGTAGTTGGTTAGTGCGAGTGAAGCGAGTGTTGTGATCTTTAAGTATTTGTCCAACCATATAATGTACTCTATAGAACATTTAAGGTGAATGAAATTTAGCTGTAAATAATAACTGCAGTACAGTATAAGACTGCTATTATCAATACAATTGTTGTAATGATGACCATCTGGACATAAATTGTTGGTTTGAAGTGATAGACCTATTGTTTGTTGTGATTATAATTGGTAACTGAACAGGAACAAGCATTTCAAATATCTGTGAAACATTTCTACGTTGCATGTAGGGTTAGAATGATACTGTCTCTAGTTTACATGAAAAGGAATGGAATGAAATGGCGTTTGGCTTTTAGTGCCAGGAGCGTCTGAGGACAAGTTCGGCTCGCCAGGTGCAGGTCTTTTGGTCTGACTCCCGTAGGCGACCTGCGCGTCGTGATGAGGATGAAATGAAGACGAAGACGACACATACACCCAGCTCCCGTGCCAGCGAAATTGACCAATTATGGTTAAATTTCCTGAACCTCCCGAGAATCGAACCTGGAACCCCTGGGACCAAAGGCCAGCACATTAACCATTTAGCTATGGAACCAGACACATGAAAAGGAAATTTTCATAAACATCAATACTAGTATTACACATTTCCTGTTACTTTTCTTGCTTGTTTTGAAAGACAATTCCCTTTCTTTGGGAGGTTTCCTATTACACTGACTGACAGAGCAAATGCAACACCAAGAAGGAGTGGTCAAAACTTTATGCAAATTGCAGGGTAGACTGACGTCACTGAGGTATGCTCATGATGTGAAATGCGCCGCTGTGCTGCGCACGTAGCGAACGATAAATGGGACACGGCGTTGGCGAATGGCCCACTTCGTACCGTGATTTCTCAGCCGACAGTCATTGTAAAACGTGTTGTCGTGTGCCACAGGACACGTGTATAGCTAAGATTGCCAGGCCGCCGTCAACGGAGGCATTTCCAGCAGACAGACGACTTTACGAGAGGTATGGTGATCGGGCTGAGAAGGGCAGGTTGGTCGCTTCGTCAAATCGCAGCCGATACTCATAGGGATGTGTCCACGGTGCAGCGCCTGTGGCGAAGATGGTTGGCGCAGGGACATGTGGCACGTGCGAGGGGTCCAGGCGCAGCCCGAGTGACGTCAGCACGCGAGGATCGGCGCATCCGCCGCCAAGCGGTGGCAGCCCCGCACGCCACGTCAACCGCCATTCTTCAGCATGTGCAAGACACCCTGGCTGTTCCAATATCGACCAGAACAATTTCCCGTCGATTGGTTGAAGGAGGCCTGCACTCCCGGCGTCCGCTCAGAAGACTACCATTGACTCCACAGCATAGACGTGCACGCCTGGCATGGTGCCGGGCTAGAGCGACTTGGATGAGGGAATGGCGGAACGTCGTGTTGTCGTGTTCTCCGATGAGTCACGCTTCTGTTCTGTCAGTGATAGTCACCGCAGACGAGTGTGGCGTCGGCGTGGAGAAAGGTCAAATCCGGCAGTAACTGTGGAGCGCCCTACCGCTAGACAACGCGGCATCATGGTTTGGGGCGCTATTGCGTATGATTCCACGTCACCTCTAGTGCGTATTCAAGGCACGTTAAATGCCCACCGCTACGTGCAGCATGTGCTGCGGCCGGTGGCACTCCCGTACCTTCAGGGGCTGCCCAATGCTCTGTTTCAGCAGGATAATGCCCGCCCACACACTGCTCGCATCTCCCAACAGGCTCTACGAGGTGTACAGATGCTTCCGTGGCCAGCGTACTCTCCGGATCTCTCACCAATCGAACACGTGTGGGATCTCATTGGACGCCGTTTGCAAACTCTGCTCCAGCCTCGTACGGACGACCAACTGTGGCAAATGGTTGACAGAGAATGGAGAACCATCCCTCAGGACACCATTCGCACTCTTATTGACTATGTACCTGGACGTGTTTCTGCGTGCATCGCCGCTTGCGGTGGTCCTACATCCTACTGAGTCGATGCCGTGCGGATTGTGTAACCTGCATATCGGTTTGAAATAAACATCAATTATTCATCCATGCCGTCTCTGTTTTTCCCCTAACTTTCATCCCTTTCGAACCACTCCTCCTTGGTGTTGCATTGTCACTGTCTGTCAGTCAGTGTATAAGTAGAATAACGTTAAAACTGGCACTACCGAGCTCGATAGCTGCAGTCGCTTAAGTGCGACCAGTATCCAGTATTCGGGAGATAGTAGGTTCGAACCCCACTGTCGGCAGCCCTGAAAATGGTTTTCCGTGGTTTCCCATTTTCACACCAGGCAAATGCTGGGGCTGTACTTTATTTAAGGCCAAGGCCGCTTCCTTCCAACTCCTAGGCCTTTCCTCTCCCATCGTCGCCATAAGACCTATCTGTGTCGATGCGACGTAAAGCCACTAGCATATATATATATATACATAATAAGACCTATAAATATAAAACATCGTTCATATAAACATACTGTTATTCAGGAATAATACGAATGTATAACTTCACTAACCTCGCCCAAGAATCAATTATCTGTAGGTTGCCCTTTGTCACGCCTACCGTTTTCCTTCAAAATACAAGTAATAACTCACATAATTACATCGGGCACGCCCACGTAACAACTATATTTGAGACCCAATATGGCCGCCACCGCAAAGGATTGTGGTAGCGTGACCAGACCTCCCTAGACAGACCTTGGCTTCAAAATTTTCTGTGGTGAGCTTGCTGTGATGCGCAGACTGTCCTTACTGACCGGCGAGGAGTGCAGACGTGTTTGGCAATGACTCGTCGACCCGGGGTGAAAATGAAGCCAATTTAAGTGGGTGTCGGATCTAATTTTAAAACACATAGTTTCTTAACATGCCTTTGCTGGCAGGACCTAGTGTTTACAGTGCACTATGTCTTCTGGTATGGGCTAGAGCAATATTGTTACTTTCATTGATCTGTCTCAGCTTTATCCTTGGCTTTGACAAAATGAAAGTGACTGAGGTATGAGTGATGCTAGTAATGCCGTTCCTTATGCAGCCAGTCCCTGCTATGAATGGTGTGAAAATGTTGCTCATAGGGTCAGTTGGTGCATGCATTTCAGTGGGCTTGGCAGACTGATATGTAATAGCAACTTTTGGCTCGGTGAGGAAAACAACGGGAAACTACCTCACTCCTCATTTCCCTAGTACTTCTCTTCAGTGATGCCTAGGCCATCTATGACAGCTGACGGGGGAGCTGTTGAGGATCCAACCAGCCTTCGGGCTGAGGATTAAACATACAGTTTCTTAACATTTATTTTGTTAATATTAGATTCGGTGATTTCTCAGTGCATGGGTCCACATGTGGTAAGTTACTATGGAATACCCCACCAATCTTATAAGTACTGGTGTACTTAATATTTTTGGTCTAGTAATTTTACCTTATGCGTCATTTAAATTATTTTTCCCGTATATGTGGTGAGATTTTTTAATTTTGGTTCCTATCTCTGTAACGCCGTTGGAGCACCATTTTGTTGATTTTAATATTTCTTGGTGCATTGTTGTGGCCTGTAATTTGAAATTTATTCCACTTATCTAAATTTTACCTTTCTCACTTATTATCATTTCAGTTGTTTATTTGTAATTGCTTGTATTATTTCGTTTTGTGCTCTGGTTTCATATTTATTTTAGTTGTGTATTTTTTGGATATGGTATTCCTCGCCCTCATACCTTTGGTTTTCTTTATTTCCTTCCTTCCCGTTGTGGTTTTGTTGATTATTATTGTTATTATATTTTGATATCGTAATTTGCGTCGTGTTGACCTCATGCGCCGTGTAAATCATCATTTGATTTTCTTTCTTAGGTTTAAAATTTATTATTATTTCATTGGATAAATTTTAAATTCTCTAGGATGTTTAATACTTTAATTTTTCTTAAATTATGGTTACTTATCCAATTACTAGTATCATTATTATATGTGGGTGATTGAAAAATGTCTGGATGTTATTATTTAATCTATTGCGAGATTTTAACTATTAAAACGTTGTCATCCCACAACAATATTTGAACATGTTATATTATAACTATAGCATTCACAAGGGGTGATATTTTCTCTAGTACTTGTCATTACCTGGAGCTTTATCGTGTTTCTAGCGGAGTGTTTCAAACGTTTAATTACTTTCTTTGGTGTTACATTGTTGCGTCCCCCTCCATTTTACTTGATGGCGTAATTATTTCATTGTTACCTGACCTTGATCCTTCTTTTTTCTCGTGTGGGGACGCTGATTTGTTTTGGTTTTTCTTGGAATTAGCTGTTGTTGATACTCAATGTATGGACTCTGCTTAACGGATATCCCAGCAAATAGAGGATACATTTAGCTTCGACTATAATGACGGAAAATTATTCCAATCAAAATGGCTCTTTTCAGAGCCAAACAAAGGACATAGGGCCCGCTTTGAAGGTCCTACAACTGAATGTTGAGGGTATACGCCGATCCAAAAGTGACTACCTCTTAAAACTGCTTAACGACAACCATGTAGATGTTGTACTACTTCAAGAAACACATTGCGAGAATGAGAACCAACTTCACTCCAGATGTAAACTACCAGGATTCAATCTTGTTGCAGCTACCTTCCATAAAACCTATGGCATCTCTACGCACATTCGAAATAATATTGAGCAAGTAAAAATTCTTGACATCAGCTCTGATAATATTTTCACCACCAGGATTAAAGTTGCAGACTTGGAAATAGTAAACATTTACAAACCACCATCTCAACCTTGGTGTAATGAAGCCATCAAGAATGTAAATCATCCGGCAGTCATTATGGGAGATTTCAACAGTAAGAGTACTTCCTGGGGGTATGGAGATACTAATTCCGATGGTCTTGGTGTGTTAAAATGGTCTGAAACAGAAGATGTTTTCCTTGTGTACGATGCAAAAGAGAGAGGCTCCTTTCACTCAGGAAGATGGAAAAAGGACACCAACCCAGACCTCTGTTTTGTTTCAAGGGACGAGCACGGAAGACCTTTACAATGCAGCAGGAAAGTACTGAACAATTTTCCCCGAAGTCAGCATAGACCAATTCTTCTAAAAATTGGCATTGAAGTCCCAATAATAAGATCAACACCTGTGCCTCGCTGGAATTTTGAAAGAGCAAACTGGGAAACGTTTACTAACGAGTTGGATCACAATATCCAGTGGATTCCACCCATACTGGACAACTATAAGCGATTTGTTAGTTTAACATGCTCCATAGCAAAGAAACACATCCCCAGAGGATTTAGAAAAGAATATATCCCCGGATGGAATAGAAGATGTGATGAGCTGTACAAAGAATACCAAATCAGCAACAGAACAGAAGTCGCTGATGAACTATTGCAAAGCCTAGATTCTGCCAGAAAAGATAAATGGAACTCAATGACAGCAAGCATGAATTTCCAACACTCAAGCAGAAAAGCATGGACTCTTCTTAGAAAACTTGGTAGTTGTACTCCCAAATATATTAATAAGAGCTCAGGGGTATCTCCAGCAGATGTAGCTAAAAGAATCATCAAACTGCCCAAAATACCAGAAAATGTCAATAAAGATGAATTAAAAAACTCAAGAAAGAGCTAAAAACTAGGCTATCCTCGACTGAATCAACCCCCCTGTTCTCAGGGGAATTCACAACTGCAGAAATCTCAACAGCTCTAAAAGAAATAAAACCAGGCAAAGCAGCAGGAGTGGATGGGATATATCCAGAATTCCTGAAACATTGTGGACCTAGAACCCTACACTGGTTACTAATGTTCTTTAATGACATCTTAAGAAATGGTAGGCTTCCATCTTTGCTTAAGAGAACTAAAATAGTTGCCATTCTAAAGCCCGGAAAAAGTGGAGATAGTCCTGAAGATTATAGACCAATAGCACTCTTAAGTATTTGCTACAAGTTAATGGAGAGAATGATTTACAACAGAATCTCAACCACAGCCTTCCAACGCATACCAATTGAACAAGCAGGATTCCGACCTAACCGAAGCTGCTGTGACCAGGTCTTGGCACTCACCAGCCACATTGAGAACGGATTTCAAGACAAGAAGAAGACAATCGCTGTTTTTGTGGACTTGACATCAGCTTATGACACCGTATGGCGACAAGGGATGATTTTGAAATTCTTGAAGATCATTCCCTGTAAGTACCTTGCAACACTGCTGAACAACATGCTATGCAATAGAGCGTTCGAAATTCATTTAAACGGCAATAAGAGTAAGCCCTATATACTAAACGATGGTTTACCCCAGGGATCAGTTCTTGCTCCTCTACTATTCAGCATCTATACTGCAGATCTTCCAGAAACTTCTTCCAGGAAATTCATATATGCAGATGACATAGCTCTGGCTGCCCAATCAAGTGACTTCAAAACAGCAGAAATTACACTCACAAAGGATCTCCATAACCTGAACAAATATTTCAGTACTTGGCGACTCAAACCTAACTTGAACAAAACTGAAGTAAGCTGCTTCCACCTAGACAACCAAAAAGCCAACTATGTACCTCAAGTCGAATTCAAAGGCCAAAAACTTAAGTATAACCTATATTCAAAGTATCTGGGCGTCACAATGGATCGGACGCTGTCAATTAAGCAACATCTCTCTAAAACTGCAGCCAAGATAAAAACAAGGAACAATATATTACACAAGCTCAGTGGAACAGGATGGGGAGCAAACGCGACAGTACTACGAACATCAGCTCTTGCCTTGATCTATCCAGTTGCAGAATACTGCTGCCCTGTGTGGCTTAACAGTGTATATACTTCAAAAGTTGATACACACCTGAATGATACCATGAGGACAATATCAGGCACCATCAAATCGACACCCCTAAAATGGTTACCCGTTTTATCCAACATCCATCCCCCTCACATACGAAGAGAACTGGCTCTAGTAAGAGAATGGCAGAAATGTCGCAGTAACCCTCAACTGCCCTTACATCAGGACTGCAACCCTCAGAAACTGAAGAGATTAAAGTCCAGAAACCCATCATGGAATTTAGGCGAGAAGCTCCTGGAAACACATTTTGACGCTGATGAGATCTGGTGCGAAGAATGGACCTCTTCAAATCCTGACCACCTGGGTTTAATGCACCATCCTTGTAGATCTCCTCCTGGTTTCAACTTACCGAGAAGGGAATGGACATCTCTAAACAGAATCAGAACAGACCATGGAAGGTGTAAATTCTGGCTTCACAAGTGGGGAAAATCTGAAGACCCATTCTGCGACTGTGATAATGTGCCTCAGACCATCCAGCACGTTGTTATGGACTGCCCAAAAAGAAGATTCAATGGATCCATTAAAGAATTACATAGTGCCTCTACAGAAGGAGTAGACTGGCTGAAAAGTCGGGACATTAAGTTTTGAATGCTGACTTGTAAATCACATACTTATTTAAGAAATATGTATTTATATATACTTATAATGTATCCTTGTTTTTCCATACGAAATAATAATAATAATAGTGTATGGACGAATGGATCACTGAGTTGATACATGGATATTGAAAATTATTTCTCGGTCCATGTGGTTTTCATTTTGCCTGTTTTCTGATCCTTCTGATTTCATAATTGGTGTTTGTTTTTGATCTGTTATTGATTTTTCTAGGTCGGTTCTGGTGAACTGATATTTTATATTCAGGGTAGTCCTTTCTCTGTTATTTTATTGTGCTGCTTCATTTGATCTATGCTTAGTGTTATGCTTTTCCTCGTGTGTTTATCCCTCCACTGGGAATTACAATAGATCCTTCACGTTGATTCATCCAAGATTTTTTCTTAGAGACTTACATTTATGAAGTTACATAAAATTTTAATTTAAAAATTAAATTATGTATTTTGGTGCACCGATTTAAATGTAAGTAACTTATACATTTCTCCTTTCAAAATTTTATTTGGTCAAACAAGTTTCCGTTCATTTACCGAAGTTATCCTAATTTTCATGCAAAGTTAATTTTGTATTATGATTTCTAAAACTAATTCTAATTTGAATTTAAAATTGTATAGGTATTAACCTGGGAATCCCGTTCCTTTTTATGGGCTGGGTTTTCAGCTCTCTTACCTAAGTCCTCCTTGTTTCTAAGAGAGTATATTACTGTGTTTGGTACAAGTTTTAATATTTTGGTTGTTTACCCTCTTCGTCCTTCCTTCTTGTAATCCCTGTAGGTTTCGGTGAGCGTAGCGTTGTGACTATAATGTGGGGTTATGTTACACGGTCTGAGACAATAACTTCATGCTTTCACGCTAACGGCCACCAGAGAGACTGCTTTCTTTTCTGCTTATAAATAAAGGTATTATGTTTTCGTACTTCAGAATGGAAGAAAATTATACATTCAATTCAATGAAAGAGAGTATTCTTCACTAAACTGTTCAAGAATAATGGTCATTCTTTCAGTGTTCTTGTAACCCATACTTTGGACCATTTTAAGCCTGTCAACCGCTATCGTTTTATCAATATATATGGAAATCAAAATATGCCTGACGCAGTTCGACAACATGCCGAAAGATATAGCTGTATACCAACGTCATCATGGCAATGAGACAATAACTTCGCTGATGGAAACATAATTTTCTTTAGAAAAGTACAAAAGTCGTGGTCGTAAGAGTTTCGTTGTACTTTTCTTGTAATGAAGACATAAATCTATAACTGGTACCAATTTCAGCTGTTGAATCCTTCTCGTTTTCTCAATATCACTGTGAATGACAGACAGAATTATTTTGTATTATATTAAAGATGATATTATTGAAGATTCCTTATTTTATTCACTTTATTTTGAAAAGAATATTTAATAAATTAATTAAGAATAACTTAAATAAATGACATTATTATGTATGAAAAATGCAAACATTTTATCGAAGTTTTACAATTATTTTAATTTTCATAATCACTGTTAAAACTATCTGCCCACTAAATATGACTTTGCAGAACTTAACCTATTTACTTCACTCCAAATTGTAATGAACTATAAGATACATCTCCTAGTTTTCCATTGTCATGAAATGCCGCCAGTGAGAGAGGATGTTTTTGTATGCGGAAAATGATCTCTCCACGTCACAGGAAGTTGCTGGTGCAAATTTATGTATATTAAGTATAAGTATTTCAGGAGAGATATCGTGTGGAAGGTTTTTTCCTTCGCTCTGAGGATCTTGCACACTGCAGTGAATGTTGAGAAGCTAGGGTTTCTACCCCTAACAGACCCGAATTTCTTCATTACTTGCATTCCAAAAGCCCCTTCATCAGAAATTAGCTTTCATTATACATCTTCCACGATGTTCAATGATTTTTTCAAAGGCATGCCACGAATTTCTAATTTTAAAATACTGTCAGGAATGAATCCAAAATTGCTTTGCATATGAGCTAATTGTCACTGAACATTAGAATCACTTTGGGTGTCTATCACAGAAACTACTGAGTTACCTGGAAACGAATCAATCGCAGACTTAACGTCTTTAAAATGTTCACCATAAAAGCAGGAAGCTTCGATCCACATACCCCACCTAGTCAGGACAGGTTGAGGGGACAATGTCACATTTGGCAACTGTTGTCTATAATGCAACACACGTTCATAATGAAAAAAATTAACGTTATTTTCTAGTGTGTCAACCGACCGCATTTTAACTCTCGAACCACAACTGCTGAAGCAAAGGCAGTAAGGGCATGTTCAGTTCACCCGTAAGAATGTGGGTTTGATTCTCCGTCCTGAAGACAAAAAATTTAGAAGCAAGTTTTCCATTCCTGGAGTGGTATAAAGCATTGGGGTCCACACAACCTACACTAAAATGAGTACTAGGTTTCTTTCCCGGGGACAAGGGTAGCCAGACCTACAGTAGAACTAAACACTCTGCCCCACTTAAGGTTACAGTTAATAGACCTTTACCTTCCCCGTCTACACGGGCCTTCACACGGTCTACAGTGATGAAGTTAGTTTTTTACAACTGCTTATATATAATCTTGTGCCTATCAGAACTAATTCAAGATACCAATGAAACAGCTGGTTATCCACTGTGGCTTTCATTATCAAACTATATAATGATCTTTGCACAGTAACTTAGGCTAACTACTAGACTACTCCTACTACTAAATAATAACATAACTACACATGTTCATTTTATTATACAGTATTTATTGCATATATTAATACCATTTAGAGTTAACAATCGTGACATTCATTTCTTTGTAGTTGGTGGTGGTAAGATTCCCGCTGCAACCCACATATATTCGGGTTCTTTCAGTTTAGGAACATAATATCTTAACCATCTGTAGATAGCTCCCATGTACGTGTATACACTTATGATGTCTCCTCTAGCACAGTGATATGGACGAGCAAAGTTTCCATCTCTGTGGACAGGCCCTGTGAGAAAATACCATTTTAAATACCTAGATTATTATCTACTATCTGATGTACCCGTGCTTTGCTACGGGATTCTCAGAAAGACTGACTTTGTGGCTTTCCTAACTGAAGTCAACATAGGTCATTACAGAAACGTCAGTAGGAATATAGCTATTAAAAGCAATGTTATCATATAAAATACTCAATCAAATGAAAAACCGCACATTTTCTCACTTTTAACAAATAGTACTACGGTGCCGATCTAACAGTCCAAAGTTCCAGAACTGGAATGACCAGGCCGCAGACAGCCGTGAGCTCTCATCTGTCATTATTCCGTTAAATATGCACACTGCTCATTCCAACCAGTACCTCAGAATGGGGATTGAATAGTTCGAATGCTATGATGAACCAGTGTGCTATGTACCAGTAGTATCAGAAAAATTATGAACCAGGGGAATGGCATGCTAAAGAAGAAAGTTATCTAACTCCTCAGCTACTTCCCGCCAATATTCAGGCAGTCTGTTACACTCGGTATGACCGGGCGAGTTGGCCGTGTGGTTAGGGGCACGCAGCTATGAGCTTGCATCCCGGATATAGTGGATTCAAACCCCACTGTCGGCAGCTCTGAAGATGGTATTCCGTGGTTTCCCATTTTCACACCAGGCAAATGCTGGGGCTGTGCCTTAATTAAGGCAAAGGCCATTTCCTTCACACTCCTAGCCTTTTCCTATCCCATCGTCGCCATAAGACCTATCTGTGTCGGTGCGAGGTAAGGCAAATTTTAGAAAATATTCGGTACGCAGCAGTAATCTATCTATCGGCAACAGAAGACACAAAGTACATCACAACAAACAATGGTCTATGTAATGTTATTGTTGATAAATTTTATGAGCTTTCTATATTGTAGGCCTTCACATTTTGTTTTCATTCGACACTGTGATATTAGGGCGTCTTATATAATTATTTATAGCGTAGACTGTAGTTCCTTATTCTTCGACTTTACATACCGATTTTCATTAAATCCTGTTTATCCATTTTCTCGTGACTCGGCGCTGATATGGACTTAGTAACAAAAATCCAAATTCATGAATATCTCTGTGATCATAGCCGTTGCGGTAAAATGTATAAGACATAAATAATCGGAAATTTAATACTATTATAACTTATGTAGTATTTATCGATACGACCACTAATAACATAATTATTTTGGAATTACATTTTAGCCCTTCCCCTAAACTTCCATTTCACTCAGCGCGATTAAAATTATTTATAACTTAGATTATAGCGACTTATTCCTCGACTTTGTATACCGATTTTCATTAAGATAGGACCGATAATAACATAAATATTTAATTCCATTTTAGGCCTTCCCCTACATATTTTTTCTCAGCGTGAATACAATTATTTATGGCCGACTTCACCACCCACCGATTTTTGTTAAGATACGACCATTAGTAACATAAATATTTGAGAATTAAATTTTAGGCCTTCCCCTAAACTACCATTTCACTCAGCGTGAATCAAATTACTTATAGCCTAGATTATAGCGACTTATTCCCTGACTTTGCATACCGATTTTCATTAAGATACAACCAATAATAACAAATATTTGAGAATTAAATTTTAGGCCTTCCCCTAAACTACCATTTCAGTCAGCGTGAACAAAATTATTTAAGGCCTGGATTGTAGCAACTTATTCCCCGACTTCGTATACCGATTTTCATTAAATTCTCTTCAGCCGTTTTCTCGTGATGCTTGTGTAGACAGACAGACAGACAGACAGACAGACAGACAGACAGACAGACAGACAGACAGACAGACAGACAGACAGACAGACAGACAGACAGACAGACAGACAGACAGACAGACAGACAGACAGACATTATGGAAAAGTAAAAAGCGCATTTCCTTGTTACTGTGGACACGACCTAAAAGAAATACCACCCTTTTTAAATTCTGAGCAATGAAAAGACAAAACTCTTATTTTATATATATTAGCTATTAGGTATAGGTTATGCATATCTGTCAATCCAATGCATAGACTTCATTCTACGAGAAATAACCGATTTCTGTAAAATATTAACAGAAGTACTGAATGTTGGTACAAATGTGGATTAGGAACCAATTTCTTGAGTATGAATGCAATCATTAGTTGTGTGGAACAATGACGGTGAGTAAAACAGTTTATTTGATTTAAAAAACATCATCAGATACTTTCAAGAGATATGAATGTAAAAGTATTGGAGCAGTTCATTAAGATAAGTTCTAACTTCCAAGTATTAAAATTCTATAAACAGAATTTAACATAAATGTTTTTACATTCCTTAACAACATTCACAAATTCACAATTCTTTTTAAAGTGTGATTTTATAGAATCTGATGATGTTCTTTCTGAAACGAAACATGCCCCATTCTGCTTTTAATTAATGGTATCTTTTTCAGGTACAATCTATCTATATAAATATTTTTTTTTGCTAGTTGCTTTACGTCGCACCGATACAGATAGGCCTTATGGCGACGATGGGACAGGGAAGGGCTAGGAGTGGGAGGGAAGCGGCCGTGGCCTTAATTAAGGTACAGCCCCAGCATTTGCCTGGTGTGAAAATGGGAAACCACGGAAAACCATTTTCAGGGCTGCCGACAGTGGGGTTCGAACCTACTATCTCCCGAATACTGGATACCGGCCGCACTTAAGTGACTGCAGCTATCGAGCTCGGTTATATAAATAAAATCGTAACGCCCACGTATCTCTTCATTGATTCTTTTGGCGAAATTTTCCTATGATTATCTGTTTCAGTTGTAATAATGACCATCTACATATTTCTTTCTAGCTTTGGTGCCTGTCTGATTTTTTATAAATGAATATATCTCAACCAAACTTCATGTATAGAATCCACCTATCCAAAAAGATCATAATAAAAATAGCGGACGAGATTGATACACGACTAGAAGTTACCCTGAAAAGTTTAGGGAATATCGCGGAAATATGAGGTTGTGGTGATAGTGGTGGCGATTGTTGTTTTAAGATGAAGTACAACTAGGCAACCATCCTCTATGTAACACTTATAGAGAAATGGAAGGTATCCGACACTCCGAAAAATGAAGGTACCGGAAAAAGAAAGACAAGGACCACGAAGGACATGAAAATGAAAGACTCCCTAGGCCTCGAGTGCTCTAATACCATCCGAGTCGGAAAAGAACAAGAGTTGACCAAGGGAGGTCGGACAGGATAGACTAAAGTGAGGAGCCTGGCATGAGTAAATGGAAGCAATGCCAGGATTCAGCTAAGGGCCCTGTGGTCAACCAACCACGCTACAAAGTTCAGAGCCCCTGGGAGCCCTTTTAGTCGCCTCTTACGACAGGCAGGGGCTACGTGTGTGTTATTCTACCGCCTCCACCCACAGGAGAAAATAGTAGGTTATTTAAAAAAGAGATGAAAGAAGATAATCTAAATGCGGTATGTGTCATCAGACACTGTTTCATTGATTTGAGAACCATTCTATACGTTAGGAATGATGAAATTGAGAACAATCGAAACGAGGTTAGGAGAACTCAAAGTGTTGACCTGCAAGAAGAAGACAACTCTTCTACAAGACAAGTAGATCTGAAAACATCATGAAGCAACAAACTAATGGCAATCAACGTCTATTGACTTATGTTGGTCACCTGTCTCAGACGCAACATTCAACTAACTCAATACAGATGACATCACCAATATAATACATAAACACATTTAAAGAAAATGATGACTTAACATGCATTTAACATGCATATGAAAGGACATACAATTTATAATGGACTTTATACAGGCAAGCTAAACGTACTAAGAGAAGAGGAAGTTAATCAATGTCTAAACCAAAATACGTTGACAATAACTGATATAAACACACGAAATGTCAATGAGGAGCAATTTCACGCAAACAACGGGGAGAATTATCACTATATCGACCAAAAAGTTTCACAACATATAACCGCATACACACGAGGAAGCAACATAAATTTTAATCAAGTAAAAACTGTTACGATCTCCTCTACATGCTACGTATATTTCCCACCTTCGTATGATGGCTTTTTCTCCGACCACGCTGCCGCTGCTTCACTTACTCTACTGCTCTGCTCACCTGCTGTCTGCTACTCCGCTCAACACGTGACCTTGACGTCGTCTTCTTCTCCACGCATCGGCCTTCACCTCTTTCTGTGTGTGCCTGTGCTAACCTATATTGGACACGTGATTATGACGTTCTTGTTGCCATTAATGCTTTGACGGCCCGTACTTATAGACATGATAGTGTATAGGCTTTTGGACTTATGCCGTGTCAAGAAAATAAGGTGAAATTCTTAACGTTTCGCAGAGAACTGTGCTCTGCGTCCTCAGAAAAAATCTCGACTGTCCCCGAGAAAGGCTTCTTAACCAACAACACTTTGAATTTGGAACGTTATAATAAAAGTGGAAATGGTACGTTCATTCGCTACCAGATGGCCTCCAGGATGTGGCACAACGCTAGCGTTCGAAGCGGAAGCCCTGAGCAAAGGCAGAAGTCTGAGTTTAAGGGACCTTTGGGGAAATAAAACTAAAGGTGATGAGGACAAGAAGGGCAAAGAGCGTCTCAAAATGTCCAAAAAATATGGAATGGATGTTGAAAGTGAGAGGGCCATAAGAACGAGGAGTAAATCCGGTAATGTGGCCGGGGGGAGTAAAAATAATGGAGGAAATGGTGGTACAGGGGATGTTAGGTTATAACTAGACTGGAAGATAGGATTTGTAATTGTTGAAGGATTGTTAAGAAAGATGGGTAATGAACAAGTAATAACATTAGTAGAAAGCTTCGATATTGTGGCGCTTCTAACGACGTGGTTAGAAATAGAGAAGGTGTTAAGGTGGAGGGGGTTTGTGGTTAAGTACAAATCTAAAGGTAAAGAGCGGACTAAGGGCACGACGCCGGGGGCATAGAGTCTTTAATAAATGAGAGAATGAGATGGAAGAGGTTGTCTGGGTCAGGTTTATGATGGAGATTGAGAAAGGAAGAGAAAATAAGTTATGCTCAGTCTTTCTATACTGCCATCCCAAGAGCTCCACATACGCTAACGAAATTTTTTTAGGATTTATTTTTGGAAACAAGTGTCATAGGGAGAAATATGAAGAAAATGGGATGCTACTATTTGGTGATTGGAAAGCTAGGATAGGTGTTCTATGTCCAACATTCAGCAAAGAGGATGGATGATGATGAGGGGTAGAAGATGTAGCGAAGACAAAAAAAGAAATAGTTATGGGTTAAAACTCTTAGAATTCTGTAGCCCAGGCAAATTTTATATTTTGAATGGCTGGTGGGAAGGGGATAGGAAAGGGAAATTGACGTATATTACAACGCAGGGTGGAAGTGTTATAGATTTAGTAATTAGCTCGGAAGACATTTTAAAGAGAATTAAGGGTATTGAAATAGGGGAATGGGTTGAATCCCACCATACCGCCGTGTGGGTGATGATGAAAAGAAGTGAGAGAGAGGAAAATGAACGAAAGAAAAAGAGGGATGTTGAGAAGGGCAGAAGATATATTAAATATAAATGGTCAGATAATATAAAACGAGATTTAGATGCTCTTATAGAAAATGAACTGCAATTAATAAAGTGTGGATGGGAGGCAGCGCTGAGAGAAGACAATGTTGACAGAGCGCTGAAATAAACTGAATACCCAGTTAAGAGGGTAGCCCAGATAGCTAGATGTAAGAGTAGAAAGACGGGAGGGGAAGAAGGCTGGTACAATAAAGAGTGTAAGGAAATGAGGAAAATAATCATGAAGTCTCTAAAAGTTTACAGAAAGCATGGAGGGTATGCAGAAAGAGAAATATTTATAAGAAAAGAATACAAGCTTAAAATTGCTGAGAGGAAGAAAGTATGGATGAAAGAACCAGTAGAGTCAATAAATAGGGACTGCAGGATGAAGCAAACTGAAAGGGTTTGGAACAGAGTAAATAAAATGAATAAGGGGGAAGAGGATTTGATAAACCGAGTATTGACTACGAAAAACGGGTGGACTCCTCTCATCGCTAGTTTATTCTTTTTTAACATTTACAGCTTATTTGCTGAACATAACAGGCTTCCGCCCAAATACATGCTTCCATTCAAATCGAATAATAAATTAAAATGAAATAAAATAAAATAAAATACTAAATCTACTATATGGGCACTCACATGTAAGTGCCACCCCTATACTATGTGATCACTCACATGGGCGGAAAAGCCAAGCCTCATGTGAGCGCCATCCCTATTACTAACTTATTCTAAACGCCTAGCTTATTATGTCACACCTCACACCGGCGGATGACCAGACCCCATGTAAGGTGCGATCCCTAAAACTACTGCCCGTCCGTGTACACAATGCCTATAATAATAATAATAATAATAATAATAATAATAATAATAATAATAATAATAATAATAATAATAATAATAATAATAATTGTTCCTGGGTTATCTGTGGAACGCAGAGGTGAAAGAAAGTGCTGGTGGGAATGGGTATATCTACGATAGTCAAAGATTAATTTAAAACTTTAAAATAAAAGTTATATTTCTTTTCAGATCTTAAATTTTAACGGACTCTTCACTTGGTGAGGGAACAAGGTTTCAGGTACATAGCAATTTGGGTACAACACAGAGAAACCAAAACTGGTAATTTACAATCTTGAGCTTCAAGCTCAAAATTTACAAGGTCCCAACATCGCAAATGTTGCGTTTGGTTAGATAGACAAGGAGAGATATCTCCCAATACACAATTTTCAAGAGCACTTTGCTCCAACGGTTACAAATTACGGCCTTCCAAAGGCACCACTCAATAGTACACAAATTAATATCTATTACATTACCACAAAAGAGCTTAATGCTCTACAAATTATACCAAGCAGACAGCGCTCCCGAATTCTTACGGCCTACTCAAGGCAACCATTAACTATTAGATTTGCCCAATACTTTACAATTTCTGGCCTCTCTAGGCACAACCTACATTTGACAAGATAGTAGCAGTTGTATTTAAGAAACAATACAGGGGTATCGAGTACCCATAATACCGGGCCTACGTGAAAATAACAGGTTAAAATACTGGCTCAAACTCAAAAATGTATGGAGGCGTACACTTGCACTCCTAGAAATGAAGGTTAAAACCCTACTTGGGCTTGCAGCTCGACGATGCAGAGGCTAATCCCACACTACTGAGGTGACTAGAAGGACAGGTTAATTTATGATTTACAAATCGCAGTCACCTTAGGGTTAATTGAAGGGGAATTAAAGAGGGTGACACACTCTCTATTCCCGATTCACAGTTTAAGACCTTAGGACTTACCTGAAATTTTACATGAGAAAGAAGAAAGTTTACATTTTAGGAAATTGACTGTTACATAGTTAAAGATTGGAACCTTCCCATCAGGTCAGCTTGCGGAGATAACTACTTAGATGAAAAAACTGTTGGCTACTACCTTAGCTGATGTTCTGCCTGCCGAAGATTGAGGCTCGCGCCTCCAGCCTCAACACACTCTCTCAGTAAGACGACAGCTGCCTCTGTGGATCCGTGGTAGAGTGTCGGCCTCCGGATCCCAAGATAGCGGGTTCAAACCCGGCAGAGGTAGTCGGATTTTTGAAGGGCGGAAAAAAGTCCATTCGACACTCCATGTTGTACGATGTCGGCATGTAAAAGATCTCTGGTGATACATTTGGTATTTACCCGACAAAATTCATTAAATCTCAGCCATAGACGCCCAAGAGAGATCCGGTTTACTCTGTCTGCCATCTAGTGGGCCTAGAGTAAGACGGAACGTCGAAATTGACGAGCAGACAGCCAGATGGCGTCAAATCGAAATGTCTGCACACGGTAGCTGAGGCCATACGATTATTATTATTATTATTATTATTATTAGTAAGACGAAGATCGGAAAGACAGTTAACTCGAGAAAGCGACAGCTTTTATACCCGAGAGGAAGCTTCGAGAAAGCTCTGTACTAAATCCGGACACACCCTCTCATTTTATTGGATAAACAAAACGTTACAAGAAGCCTATGATTGGCTGAAAAATAAATACAGAAATTTTGTGATTGGCCGGACTACAAAGCTGGCGGGATAAGAATGAAGTGTTGCAAACCTTGAAGTATCCAAAAATAAGGAAAGCCAATTCAGTTCAGAAAACCTATTAACACAAAACTTGTTTAAATTTTTAGTTATTTCACTTTGCACCAGAGTGCATGACCTCAGTCCTTTCATAAATATATCTACGGAAAAAGTACAAATTTCTTGAAATAGTTGTTGCAACCAAAACAAAACAAATCAAAACAAAACAAAGAAATGCAGTTAGTTTATGAAACTTTAAAATAACATATTACTCTACCATTTAGTAGTGACATCTTTTGATCAACATCCCAACTTCTTGTACTAGATGTTTCAATTTTTATATGATAGATAGCATTCTTCAAGGCACTTCATTTAAATGTACGGCGTTGAGGTGTACCTCCCGGTACACACCTCGCCCCCCAATGGTCCTTCCCTGGCGTGACACAGACAAAAAAGGAACATTTTATTTTTGGAATTTTACAGATGGCATAATTTCTTCATTTTAGAGAAAAATATTTTGAAACCCCATCTTGAAGTCTTCCCGCAGTAGTCTAAGTCCATGGTGCCTAGTCCAAGTATGACGGCAATATCGGCCGTCGCCGCTGATACGGGGAGGTGTCCTTCGGACCCCCCAAGTACCCTCAGATACACCTCTCCCGCTACTATGAGAGGCGAAGTCTTGTTGATGGTCGCCGTAGACCAGATGTAGAAGTACTGTTCCAAGATGGGTTGGCGGTAGAGTTACCGCACCTCAGCCCTTGCCGGAAAGATGGAGCTCCGGCGGGCCGTTCAGCAGGAGACAGGGCTAGAGTGGAGTGGGCCCTTACCCCACGCCGGTATCGCTAGCCAGATGTTGAGATACGGCGGCCGCCGGCTGAGAGGGCATTGAAAAATTATTAACTCGGCGACTGAGATGGTTTCATGGAGTTGAGAGTACTATTATTTCAGGTTATAAAAAGGCGGGCGGCATTGAGGAGGAGCGTGTGTTTGTAGACTGGGATTCGGAGACGGGTGCTAGGTAATGGCCACCAGGCTGTGGACAAACAGGAGCCCTTATTTGAGGGGAATTTTGCACAGATCTCCTTACAAATATTAATATCTTATGATTGGGGAAGAAGGCCTCAATATTACAAACATTCTTTGTCTAATCGATTTTAAGATACCGGACGATAAGTGTAAGGAATATAACCCCTTTTACCTGCCAAAATTTAGTGGCCTATATGCTGGTACAAGGAATTTATATTGGTTTTACCTGAGAAAGGTGAACCCTAAATTTCCTCCCCGTGGCTAGGTAGCTGACCTATAAGGTGACCAGGGTTAGGAAACCCAAAATGGTACATGGCCCATGAAATCTGGGGACAAGCTTGTCCGCAGGTACAAAATTTCTAACCATGGCCTGATCTTCGACTTTTAAATTGGTGGGCCTCCGTCCACGATCATATCTTTCTCTAACTTTTCATGAGAATCTTTAAGATTACTCTTAGCCTTCTTCCATAGATCTATAATATTATCGGGATCTATTGTCTCTGGTAATATGTCTTTAAGTGACCAAAGATTAGAGAGCGGCTTGTTGGGAACAAACTTAAACATGAGAGATGCCGGAGAGAACTAGTGGGACTCATGAACAGTCGAATTTAGAGCAAACGATAACCAATGCAGGAAAGTATCCCACCTGAAATGATCTTCATGATGAAAGCCAATTAAAGCAGATCGAAGATTACGATTGATCCACTCAGCCAGAGACGGTTGAGGGCTATAAGCGGAGGTTGTTACATGTGATATGGACAGATCAAAGCAGAATTTTCGGAATATGTTAGATGTGAACGCCTTACCATTATCAGAAACTATGTACTGATAAGGACCAAAAGAAGCAATGATAGTATTCAAAAAAGAAATTGTAGACTGAGCGGTGGCCAGCTTAGTCGGAAACTACCATGAAAATCTAGTGAAGCCGTCTACACACAACAGAGTGAATTTATTTCCGTTCCCCTTTGATTGGGGGAAAGTTCCGACGTAGTCTCTATATAGACCTTCCATGGGGGCGAGACGCGATGACAATAGCCCTAGCTTAGTGGACAAGGTGGGCTTACTAAGCCAGAAAGATTTACAAGCTTTCACCATTTTTCGAATTTCACCGTCCACACTCTTCCAAATAAACATCTCTCGGATCTTTTCTCGAGTCTTGAAAATGCCTAAATGCCCCCTAATGGGGTCTCATGATAGTATTTGAAGATCATTGGCACAAGTACAGCTGGAACCACTACTATTCTGATAGTGCTCCGAAGGGCAACACAAAACCCCGTTCCTCAATACATAAGGGACAACATGTTTCCCAGAAGAAAGGGTTTCCATTATAGGAGCCAGCATTGGATCTTCACGTTGATATTTCTCAATATCCCGAAATAACACAGGGACCTCAGTCAGAATAGCATTAATAGACCGAAGGTATCGGCGTGGGAAGAGAATAACTGTCTTCCTGTTCATTGGTCTCCACTTCACTTGATAACATGCGGCTTAGTCCATCAGCAACCACATTTTCTGATCTTCTAATGTGCCTCACATCAAATTGGAATGCACAAATCCTGATAGCCCAGCGGGCGATACGTCCAGTGTGACGAGGCCTAGCTAACACCCAACTTAAGGCTTGGTTATCTGTTTCTAATTCAAATTTGACATGTTTCAAAGAAAGGCCGAACTTCTCTAGGGCAAACAATACCCCCAAACCCTCGAGTTCTTAGATTGAATATTTGACTTCTTGAGACGATAAGGTCCTAGAAGCATAGGCGATGGGCCGCCTTCCGAGTTTCGTTTCCCGAATAAGGACAGCGGCAACAGCAGATGACGAGGCGTCTGTTTGGACAATGAATTTCTTAGAGAAATCTGGCATGGCTAATACAGGGGCGTTACAATGAGCTAATTTCAGATCTTCAAAAGCGACTTGCTGAGACGGCCCCCATTCAGATTTGACGCCTTTCCTGCGCAGTAAGTTCAGGAGCGCCGCTCTGTTAACGAAGTTAGGAATAAATTCCCTGAAGAAACCTGGCAATGCCTTTGATGTCCTTAGGAGGTTTGAAATCACGGAGAGCTTGTGTTCTGAAATACTCAATTGAAACACCATCGGGAGACACAATACGCCCTAAGAACGACATAGAAGGTTTAGAAAAGCTACCTTAGTTAATTTAACAATCAACCTAGCCTTACGAAGGTGATTGAGTACTTCTTTTAGATGATCTAAGTGTTCTTCAAAGATCTCAGAAAACACGACGACATCATCGAGGTAGTGATACAGATATTCGAATTTGATGTCCGAGAAGACCCTATCTAGCAGTCTAGTAAGAAAAGCTGCCCTCGTGGTGAGCCCGAAAGTCACGCGGTTGTATTCATACAAGGTCCAATCCGTGGCGAAAGCCATTAGATATTTCGATTCTTCTGCTAGAGGTATCTGGTTATATGCCTGATTAAGATCAAGAATGGTAAAGAGCTTGGCTTTTCGAAACCGTGAAAAACAAGAGTGAAGGTCAGGAAGGGGCACAGATTGTAAAACTACCTTACGGCTCAAAGCACTGTAATCAATCACAGGCCTGAAGCCACCTTGCGATTACTGCAGATGAGAAATGGGCGATGAATACGCCGACTTTTAACGTCTAATAATACCATCCCTTAACATCTGATCGATGATTTCCTTAAAAGCCTTCATTTTAGGTGGGAAAAGCCTGTAAGGCGGATACCTAACTGGAATAGAATCCTTTAACTCGATCTTATATTCAATAAGGTCAATAATGCCAAGTGTATCTGAGAATACATCAGGAAAGGACTGACACAGTCTTCTAAACTTTCAGCCTGTTCCTCAGATAGATGCCTAAGATCTAACAAAATCTCACCCTGCGTAGGCGAAACAGATGAACATGACACAGAATTACATTTCAAAAGGGGAATATTACAGTTACAAGCAAATTTGAAGGTGCACGACTTGCTCTGAATGTCGAGCACAAGACCTGTATTAGACATGAAATCGGTTCCCAATATTACAGGGCAAGACAGGTCTTTAGCTACAAGCAACTTCACTTTCCAGGTAAATTTTGAAATACGAACTTTAGCAAAAATGAAACCTAAATTTTCTAATGGAGATGAGTTATCAGAAACCCATTTAACAGAAGAGGGACAATAGTCTGAAAATTTACAACAGGTTTATAATTTGGAATACCATTCTTCAGAAATAATGGACCTCAAATTTCCAGAGTCTAATAGAGCCGTGACCGGTTCATAGTTTACCTCAATTTTCAGAAAGGGCCCATATGCAGGGGCCTCTGCCGCAATTCTGAGGCATTCCCTAGGACCTTCAAATGATAAATTAGAAGAAATGTCACCCTTAACAGAACTTTAACTTGGTTTAACGGGGGCTGAGCCTCGGGAAGCTGAACATGCTGACTCAGCCGATAACACTAGTCATTTCCTGTTATCAGGATTAACGGAGGTAGCACCAGAAGTTGAGCAAGACGATGCGCTGTTAAGATTAGTGCAATTCTTAGCAAGGTGAGCAAAAGAGCCATTTTAGAGCAACCTTGAGAGGGACCAGCTCCGTTTCTATTACCGCTCGATTTTATCAAGGGGCATTTGTTTCGAAGATGTTCCATCGATCCACATGCATAACATTTGCGAGTCGGAAAATTTCGGCCAAGTGGTCGCCGAGAACTGTTAGAAGACGGTGGGGGCTCCTTAGCAACTCGTAAGGTGTCGGCGTACTTTACTCCTTCGGCTGACACAGCCATTACCTCTAATTCTGAGAATGTTTGAGGCCGAGATGCTAACATAGATACGACCTATAGGGCGGAGTGATACCTTCGACAATCGTTTGCACTATTTAGTCTTCGCAGAAATGAAGAGCGAATACCCTGGTGAAAAACTTAATATCTTGAATAAAGTCTGCAAGGTTTTCGTCCAACCGCTGTACTTTAAAGTAGAACTTTTGGATTATCGAAGACAGGGCTCTAGTCGGAATAATGTTTGCCAGGAGGTGGGCGTGGAAAAATTCGATGGAAGATCGATCAGCTATTGCTTTAACAATTTTGTCCGAAAGGACGCCTACAGAATAAGGATAAATAATTTGAAGTATTTGGGAATGAGAGAGAGCAAACACTAAAGCATGGTCTTGAAATTCCACTAAAAATCTTAAGAAAGCGACGACCTCACTTGTCGAATTTACCGAAAACTTTTATATACCCTTAAGCAACACGGCTAATGGGTGAGGTGAAACCGGGTGACATTATAGGTGACGGCTTAGGAGGTTGAGAAGGCTCAAACACTGCATTAGTCGAAAAGAAGGGTGGAATATATCTTGGATGACCAGACTCAGTTTCCGATGGGGCAGATGTTTGTTGAGTAGCAACGGATTTTCTACTCTCAATAGATTTACTAGGATCCTCTTCCGAAGGTAGATTTACCACAGGAACTTGGTAGGCCTTAGGAGTAGCTGCCCCGGTCAACAATTGACTAACTCTATTAGACATATCTGACAGGTGTTCAACAGAATTGCTAGCCTCCTTAGCATGATCATCCTTTAATTTTAGAGACTATAGGTCCCTAGCCCTGTTGTAGGAATGAAACAGCCTAGCCTGTACTCTTTTAAGTTGGTTTGCAGATGAATCACTCACTTCAAAAAACTAACTACAGACGCTAGTTCGGTTGTATGGTCAGTGATAGTGGATAGACTTCATCAGTTTCTTTCTACCCAAACACTGGGATGCAAATAGGAAGTTCTAATGACTCTTTAAGTTTGGCGATATATGCCACAACAGTGCCTCCGACTGGACCTTTCTAATGAGGAGCTCATAGATCAATTCCTCCTTGCGCAAGTACCCGGAGGCGAGGACTTCGCGAGGACCAGACATGTTGAGAGAAAAATTTAATAATTTGGAAATTTCCATCAAAAGAGAATATTCTTAAGAGTTCAAAGCGAATTCTTAGTTTAGGCGTCAAAAGAGTCTTTACCTTGACCCATTCAACCACGCTCTTCTACCACTTGTTCCGGAGTTATCTGTGGAACGCAGAGGTGAAAGAAAGTGCTGGTGGGAATGGGTATATCTACGATAGTCAAAGATTAATTTAAAACTTTAAAATATGTGGTTATATTTCTTTTCAGACCTTAAATTTTAACAAACTCTTCACTTGGTGAGGGAAAAAGGTTTCAGGTACATAGCAATTTGGGTACAACACAGAGAAACCAAAACCGGTAATTTACAATCTTGAGCTTCAAGCACAAAATTTACAAGGTCCCAACATCGCAAGTGTTGCGTTTGGTTAGATAGACAAGGAGAGATATCTCCCAATACACAATTTTCAAGAGCACTTTGCTCCAACGGTTACAAATTACGGCCTTCCAAAGGCACCACTCATTAGTACACAAGTTAATATCTATTACATTACCACAAAAGAGCTTAATGCTCTACAAATTATACCAAGGAGACGGCGCTCCCAAATTCTTACGGCCTACTCAAGGCAACCATTAACTATTAGATTTGCCCAATACTTTACAATTTCTGGCCTCTCTAGGCACAACCTACATTTGACAAGATAGTAGCAGTTGAATTTAAGAAGCAATACAGGGTTACCGAGTACCCATAATACAGGGCCTTCGTGAAAACAACAGGTTAAATTACTGGCCCAAACTCAAAAATGTATGGAGGCGTACACTTGCGCTCCTAGAAATGAAGGTTGAAAATCTACTTGGGCTTGCAGCTCGACATTGCAGAGGCTAATCCCACACTACTGAGGTGACTAGGACAAGTTAATTTATGATTTACAAGAGAAAAACCCTTACCAAATCGTAGTCACCTTAGGATTAATTGAAGTGGAATTCAAGAGGGTGACACGCTGTCTATCCCCGATTCACAATTTAAGTCCTTAGGACTTACATGGAATTTTACATGAGAAAGAAGAAAGTTTACATTTTAGGAAATTGACTGTTACATAGTTCAAGTTTGGAAACTTCCTCTCGGATCAGCTTGCGGGGATAACTACTTAGATGGAAAAACTGTCGGCCATTGCTTTAGCTGATATTCTGCCTGTCGAAGTTTGAGGCTCCCGCCTCCTGTCTTAACACACACTCTCAGTAAGACGACGATCAGAAAGACAGTTAACTTGAAAAAGCGACAGCTTTTATACCCGAGAGGAAGCTTCGAGAAAGTTCTGGAATAAATCCGGATACACCCTATCATTTTATTGGATAAACAAAACGTTACAAGAAGCCTATGATTGGCTGAGAAGTAAATACAGAGAATTTGTGACTGGCCAGACTCTAAAGCGGGCGGGATAAGAAGGAAGTGTTGTAAACCTTGAAGTAACCAAAAATAAGGACAGTCAATTCAGTTCAGAAAACCTATTAACACAAATCAATCAATCAATCAATCAATCAATCAATCAATCAATCAATCAATCAATCAATCAATCAATCAATCAATCAATCAATCAATCAATCAGTCAATCAATCAATCAATCAATCAATCAATCAATCAATCAATCAATCCTGATCTGCATTTAGGGCAGTCGCCTAGGTGGCAGATTCCCTATCTGTTGTTTTCCTAGCCTTTTCTTAAATGATTGCAAAGAAATTGGAAATTTATTGAACATCTCCCTTGGTAAGTTATTCCAATCCCTAACTCCCCTTCCTATAAACGAAAATTTGCCCCAATTTGTCCTCTTGAATTTCAACTTTATCTTTGTGACGTACCCACTTGGCCCACAGTTGTATGACAAATTTTTAACGTGGCGGGTCACTTTAATATTAAAATAAATAAATGATATGTCATTGTTTCTCCAGAAACAGTATCCCAAGGGTGCCAGTCTTCAAGCTTATGGCTTGAAAACAAAAGTAGATAATTAATAATAATAATAATAAATAAAAATACGTAATGAGACTCAAAAAACTCCCAGGGGTGGGGTGAACGGTGCACAAATCATTAAGTACACTAACTTGGAATTTAAGGATCATTAAAAATTATTTCATAAAATACCAATTAAAACAGCTATTTATTAAGATGAAAAACGTGACGTAACGGCGTATTAACGAAATCTGAACTTACGGAAGCAAAAGAAAAAGTTAATGAAATTAACTTTAAGAAAATGAACTGTTGCGCGAAGACTTGCAGTAACTTATGCCATAAGCTCACCAAATGTAGACTCCGTTGTCTTGAAGCTGAAGATGGGTGGATCTCTCGTACAGGCTGCCTCATCTGTTGTTGGATTCCAGTCCTACATCCACATTTCCTGTCCTTAACACTTCCTACTGTACTCCTTACATAAAGTCGTAATGAGTCCTAATTTTAAGTGCAAAACCACCATGGGTTATGTTCATGGAGAGAATACCATCGTATTCTTCCGTATTACGGAACAGTAGCGTAGCTAAATTCATAATAAAAGCTCTCCTCCCCTATACTAGTCAGAACCGGTCTCCCGTTGACTACCTCTCGTCATTGAGATAACAAGTCCCAATGAGAGTAACTTTTGAGTAGAATATACTCAGATGCGAAGTGAACTAAGTTAAAATCTTCTCCGATGTGTAGACGTAGAAACGTAGTAAGAGTATCTTCCAAGTGTGAGAATCAGAATCAGAATCTGAATCTGAATGTCAATCTGAATGTGAGTGTCCTCTCCAGCCCTCGTCGGTGGTATATATTGGTTCAAAAGTCTCCTTCCATCAGCCCTATCACATGGTCCAGTAAGATTCGAGGTCGCATCCCTTCTCCGATGTACAGCTGTGAATCCATCACGTTACTTCATTACGTTCATTCGCATAGGCTGAACTTTCCCGCTGAAATAAAGAGTCCCCAAGCAAAGTTTGAAAAGTGGGTGTTGATAATGTATCAACTGTCTCTTCATGATGTGGAGAGGGTAATATCTCACGTAACCTCGATGACGTACTTTTCCTGGAATTGGGCTGAAATTAGCCTGCTGACTCTGGTCACCTCACAACGGCTATTGGAAAATTTACTGCAAGTTATAAATATGCGTGATGTTGAAATACTTTACCCAATAATTTGTTCGTTCAGAATACGTTATAGCCGCGATACAAAGAAATGAAATGATGATTGAAATGGATGATAAAAGCCCTATATATATATATTAATTTAAAAATGACCTATCAGTGATTAAATATATACATCTTATCAATTAAATATATAGTTCAATAATTAAAAACATTCAGTGATGTCCAAAACATCACATCTTCATATTGTGATCTTTCCTACTTTTAAAGACACCATCCAAACTTATTCGTCTACTGATGTCCTCCCACGTCATCTCTCCACTGACAGCTCGGAACATACCACTTAGTCGAGCAGCTCGTCTCCTTTCTCCCAAGTCTTACCAGCCCAAACTTTGCCACATTTTTGTAACGCTACTCTTTTGTCGGAAATCACCCAGAAGAAATCGAGCTGCTTTTCTTTGGATGTTTTCCAGTTCCTGAATCAAGTATTCCTGGTAAGGGTCCCATACACTGGAGCCATACTCTAGTTGAAGTCTCACCAGAGACAAATATGCTCTCCCTTTTACATCCTTACTACAACCCCTAAATACTCTCATAACTATGTGCAGAGATCTGTACCCTTTATTTACAATTCCATTTTTGTGATTACCCCAATGAAGATCTTTCCTTATATTAATACCTAGGTATTTACAATGATCCCGAAGGGAACTTTCACCCCATCAACGCAGTAATTACAACTGAAAGGATTTTTCCTATTTGTGAAACTCACAACCTGACTTTTATCCCCATTTATCATCATACCATTGCCTACTGTCCATCTCACAACATTATCGAGGTCATTTTGCAGTTGCTCACAATCTTGTAACTTATTTATTACTCAGTACAGAATAACATCATCTGCGAAAAGCGTTATCTCTGATTTCACTTCTTTACACATATCATTGATATATACATAAGAAAACATAAAGGTCCAATAATACTGCCTTGAGGAATTCCCCTCTTAATTTTTACAGGGACAGATAAAGCTTCACCTACTCTTCTTCTCTCAGTTCTATTTTCTAGAAACAGAGCCACCCATTCAGTAACTTTTTTCTAGTCCAATTGCACTCATTTTTGCCAGTAGTCTCCCATGATCTACCCTATCAAATGCCTTAGATAGGTCAATCGCAATACAGTCCAATTGACCTCCTGAATCCAGGATATTTGCTGTATCTTGCTGGAATCCTACAAGTTGGGCTTCAGTGGAATAACCTTTCCTTAACCCAAACTGCCTTCTATCAAACCAGTTATTAATTTTGCAAACATGTCTAATGTAATCAGAAAGAATGCTTTCCCAAAGCTTACATACAAGTCATGTCAAACTGACTGGCCTGTAATTTTCAGCTTTTTTCTTATATATTGGACATATAATTCCTGTTTCCCACTCCTTTGGGTACTTCCCCTCATCGAAAATCTTACTGAATAATTGTACGATACCCTCTATCATGGTCGCACTTTTTGCTCATTTCTTTCCAAAACTTATTATTGATACAATTGCACACCCCGCTGACCTGCCCCTGATTCCTCTTAACACTCCCTAAGTTTCTTCTTTTGTAATTTCTTTGTCTAGTTCGTATATTGCAACTCTTCTATTTCTCCAAATTGCTTCTACCCCCGTTTTACTCAAACATTCCTCCCCCTTCCCACGAGTAATTCGCGAAAGTAACTCTCCCACTGTACATCCTCAATACTCGTTTTCTCTACCCTTATTTATTTTATCCTTTCCCAAACTTTTTCATTATTTTTCAACCTACATTCTTTATTTATCGCTTCAGTTTGCTCTTCTATGCACGCCTTTTTTTATCTCGCAAATTTTCTTTTTGTATTTCCTTAACTTACAGAAAGCCTCACTTTTTGTGCCCCCACATTTTTTCCCATGCTCTCCTAACGCTCCCAACACCCTCTTTTGCTTTTTTTCACACTCTCTATTAAACTACACTTCTCCCTCTGTCTTTTTTCTCCTTCTACCTTTTTCAGTCTGAGCTATCCGCTTTATTGGATGTAGCAGCAATTCCACGGCTTTATCAAGAGTGTTTTCCTATAACGGCCCCTCCCATGCATATTTTAGTATGTGCAACTCTTCTTTTACTACTACATCCTGATTCCGTTACACTTTCTCTGTCCATTTGTATTTAGTATACCCACTCGCTAGTTCGTCTTTCATCTTAACTTCTTTCTTTATATGCCTCTCCTCCCCCTTTTTAACAGCACCCACACTGGGAAATGATGTGATTCAATCCAGTCTCCTACTTCCATCCTTACAATATCCTCTAACACTCCTTCCGAGCTTAAAACTATATCAATCACACTACCTCCCTGCTCTGAAACATAGGTCAATTTACCCGTACTGTCACCCTCCTTCCAGCAGAATATATAAATTCACCGCAGCGCACATCTCTAAGAGCTTCTCCCCATAGCTATTAATGATTTTATCCTCACTTCTTCTACTTTTCAACATACGCCTCACTTCTTCCCTACTATATACTTGGCTCTGTTCCCCTATTCCCGCATTCCAATTTCCAAATAGCAACATGCCATCTTCTTCTGCAAGCTTCCCTCTTATCATCACAATATCCAAAAAATAGCTCTTCAAAATGTTGCTTATTTGTATATACGGAACTTCTAGGATGGCAATATACGAAAGCTAGACTTACTTTCTTCATCCTTCCCTCTACCCACCCTATATTAAAACTCATCCAGATAGCTCATAACATTTTTTGCCGTTCCATGCCCTCCGTATTCTCCATCCCCTTACACACCTTACCCCACAAGTCTTTTAGGCTCCTACTTCTTCCTCAGTTCATAACAGCTGTACCTTTCTGTCGATCACTCTTCTCACCTCCTTTCTTGTTCTCTAAACCACTGCACTTTGCTCCCACCGGTTCTTGCGGCTCTCTCTCACTCACCCCTTCACTGCTCATTTCTTCTGTATCAACACTGCGTTGTCCACTTCTACCTGGATTGGTCTTCACTCTTTCCTCCACTCCATCCCTAGTTGTTTCTGCTTCCTTCCTTCCTTCCTTCCTTCCTTCCTTCCTTCCTTCCTTCCTTCCTTCCTTCCTTCTTGTACTGCCATCACTCCCACCTCCGTACTGTCAGTTTAGACACTGAGTGCTCTCTATCCCATCTTCCATTCGTCACCACTAGTCTCTGACCTCTTATGCGGGCTTTTTGCCCTTGCTGCCTCGCTCTCCAAAGATGCCTATTCAGAATCTTCATATTTTTACCACCTTCTTTTCCCATGTCTCTTTTCACCCATACTTTCCGACCCTGTAAATCGTTGCCATTTCTTAACACAATTTCTGCCATTAGGGTAGAGAAAAACGTTGCCATAATTGGTCTCCGTCTTTTAGCCTTACCCACTCTCTCCACATCGTCTGTCAGCTTCACGGAAATTTATTTTCATCCTATACTGTATGACCCCTACCACCTTATAGACTATGCCAATCTTGCCTTCCTCCTCACCTTCTTCACCATATATAAATATAGCTTTCTTCATTCTCTCCTGACTGTACCCGTCTGCTTCCTTCTTCATCTTCATCACTTCGTCTTCTAGATTTTTTACCTTCCTTCTTAATAACTCTATTTCTTTCTCGTTGTTACACGTTCTGTTGTTCGATTCTTCAGTCTTTGTTTCTAACCATCTCCTCATGTACCCAATCACCTTTCTCTGCTCTTACATCATGCCCTTTATTTCTTGCACCTTATCCCATTGGCATTTTTCTTGTATCACTTCCCTCACTAACACCTTAAGTGCAGCCAAATTTTCAGCACAGAATTTGCCACCGGTATTTGGGCGTGGGTTTAATTCCACCCCTCCAATGACCAATAGCACAGCTAACACTGCTGCTACCAGCACCGCTTCACCCATTTTTACCACCTCTTCTCTTATTACCAGTCCATTCTTGAACTCCTTCCTCTGCTTCCACTGCCACCTCCTAACCGCGGGCCGGTACTGCTCAATACCAACCATGTTCACGGCACGCACTGCACAACGCGACCTCGCTCCTCGCTTGCTAAAAGTAGACTGTGAATGGTTGGATTACTTTCGTGAATTATTAGGAGTGAAAGACTGATGGAAGGAGACAGATGGTGAAAAGGTCATATGGAGGGGTATGGATATACAGATATATGGGCTTGATAAAGAAATATCAAAAGAAGAAGTATTAGGGGTAATAGGAAAACTTATGGGTAGGTCGGCTGGTAGAAGCAAAGGTATCTATAACTTGCTTTGGAAAAGAATAGGTAAATATAGTCAGATGTAGAGGGCATAGTGAAACTATGCAACAAGATTTTCAATGGTGGTAGGTTTCCAAAAGAGTGGCAAACGGGTGAGAGGAATTTCCCGAGTAATTATTAGAGGTATAACCTTACTGGACTCCTTGAGTAAGATATATAGAGGTGTACTAGTGAAACGACCGAGGGACTGGGAAGAAGAGCAGTCGATACTGTCAGTTTTAGAACAAGTAGAAGGACGACAGATAATATAATGACAGTCATTTGATCCTGGAGAAATATCTGAATAAGGAAGGAGGTAAAGTATATTTGGCTACCGTAGATTTTGAAAAAGCTTTCGATACAGTGAGCAGAAGCGCGCTAGTAGAAAAATTAAGTAGTGTAGGGGTTACTGGAAAGATTATCCGAACGACTGAGGCTATATACGATAAGGTCTATTGTTGCATTAACCCATTTATGCCCAAATTATTTTTTTCTTGCGATACTGATAACTTGTATATATAAACACTTAGTATGACCCATTATTCATGTAGAAATGAACAAAACCATATTTACTTGTTTAGAACCCATATAAACACATGGGTCGTTAACGACCCGCTAAGCACTTGCTCGGGAAACAGGGAGAGGCGATATTCTGAACATCAACCTTAGCAACAATTTATTTCTAGAGACTTACAGTTTACGTACCTTTAGAAATGAGTTTCATAATGACAAAAAAGCAATAATTGTCATTGCTCTGTTTAGTTATAATAATATTTAGTACCCAAAACACATAACGTCAGATTCCATAACTGACAGTGGAACTGAGACATTCTTCTTCGTGGTAGGGGTACATATCCACTCAGAAAAGGTATGCCGAGGAAAGAGGCATAACCAACGGTCTATTTCAATATTTGAAGAACTGTATCTGCTTCGAGAAATGCATCCAAAAAATCTATAGGGTATGATCGGATCGTAAAGTTTCTTTTACCTGGATGACGAACATCGGACAAAGAAGAAGGTGGGAATATCATATCAACTATTTCCCAATTGAAAGAGTAAGATTTAGCTGTCCCATTAGTACAATTTGTGTAAGTCACTACCATCAACTCGTTCATTTTCCGGAAGCGGTTCAGGTTCATCACTGAATTCGGGAGGAAGTTATGAATTGAAGTTACTGTTTATTGGTACCTGTATCACTAACTCTGCTGGAGCTTGAAGCTGAGCACGATTTAGTCTGTCAGGATCTGAACAATCTTCACCACTAGAGTCAGCATCTGTTTCTTCTCCTCCGTCTTCATGCAGCCCAGTAAAGATATCAGCACCTGAGTCGGGGATATCTGAAGGGTCTGCCGCTTCGAGCTCATCCTGAATTTCTGTTAGTTGCTATACTCTGCAATATATTACAGAGCAATTAGGGATCCTAAGACTAATTACGTAAGGTTTAAGCTAAATATATGGTCGTTATTGAGCAAATGTGGAAGTCAGTGATAGTTCTCGGGTAACTGCCCAGCGGGTCGTTAGCGACCTACACTAGGTTCTATTGAAAATACCGGAAATTCTAAGCAACTTATGCGGACATCAAATTATGTATGTATATTATTTAAGTTTTAAGTAGTAAATACTGCAATGAATAACCTGCCAATGAGAATAGTTGTCAATTCTACTTACATTCTTCACCCGCGTGCAGAGGGCTGACAATCCATCTTTCTTCTATTGACTTCAGATGAAGAATAACGTCAACAATGAATCAAATTTACGCCCAAACGTATGGCGAAATATATAATGGTTAACTTAATCGATCTTACAAGTGTCAAGAATTTGATAGCTTAAAGAAAGATAGCATAATTTGTTGGGTCGAAAACGACCCACCTGGGCATAAATGGGTTAAATTGAAAGAAAATTTAGTAAGTAGTCTAATTGAATGTAAGATAGGTTTCAAACAGGGTTGTAAACTATCGTCGATTTTATTTTAATAGTTCATAAATGAAATTTTGCAAGGTCACGGAGAGAATGACTGGGCATCGCCGGTTGTAAACGATGTAGAGAACCCAGGATTGGCTTTTCTGATGATGTGATATTAATGACCTTTAAAAGGTGGGGTTTACAGAGAAGTTTAATTGCTTTTTCCAAATATACTAGGAAGTGGTGCCTGAAAATTAATTGTAATAAATCGAAGATGATGGTAGTCCGAAAGAACAGGGCGAGGGAGAAAGGGAGGAAATGGGAGGTCCAGGGAGAGATGATTGAAGAGGTAGAAAAGTTAGAATATCTAGGAATGCTTATGAACAAAAGAGGGAGATTGGAGGATCAAATTAAGATAGCGAAATGGAAGGGGGCGGCGGCTCTCTCAGTTGTGAAGATTTTGGAGACAAAGTACTCGGGTATAAAGTATAGTATTCAAAGGATGGTGTTAAACAGTGCCGTACGCTGGGATTAAGACATGGGCTACCTCTAGTCTCAGGTAACCTCTTTTCGACGGTTGGTTTAGTGAACGTCAAGCCTTCAGCGTTTTGAACTGCAGCCGATGGAGAAGCCTGCTGTGTTGTCAAGGCTGCTTTACAGGCTACTGCCACGGCCTCTGCTACTGCTAATGCTCAACCCCTGATCAGTGGAGATGCTAGCCTAATGTTTAGCAAATGAAAGTCCGGCTTTCTGGCTAAATGGATAGAATGCTTCCCTTTGGTCCTATGGCCCCGGTTCAGTTTCCAGAATCAAAACCCTCATACTGGTAATTCCCCTGGCTTGGGTACTGGGTGTTTATGACGTCTTCGCCATTCATTTTATCCCCATTAGGTCAACACCAAGCCTGTATAGATGCCATGCCCCATTATTATTATTATTATTATTATTATTATTATTATTATTATTATTATTATTATTATTATTATTATTATTATTGTACCGGGCGGTACACCTCTACACCGTTTATTTAAAAGTTGCGCCAGTTGAAACTCCTCTTCTGGAGGAAGGTTGAACTTTATCTATTCTATTAATTCTCTACTTTCTCAGAAGATGTCACCACGTGGAAAATTTTGAGTTTTTGAATTGTGTCACTTTTGATGTGTTTTTGTTTCGCTTGAAGTAAGAAGTGTGAACTTTCTCTTCTAGAGGACACTACTGAAGATCAACAATAGCGCACCCTAGTGCGGAGTCAAAGAACTATTTTGTTGGAGAAATTTTTATTTCAAAAGTTTGTTTCTTGTTAAATTTCTTTCTGTTATTGTTTAAGTTGGCTGTATACCCCTCTTTTTCCCCTTGTTTTAGATTTATCCAATCCCGAATTTCTTTTAGTAATTTCTGATCAATCTGGTGTATCTTCCCCCAACTTGTATCTGTTGCGGGGTCCTATCCAATAAAAACATTGTGGGCGGGTGTTTTCATTCCCCTAACGCCTAGAAACTTCCGCGAGAATATATAAACTGCTGATTTTGGGGTCTCCGGGCCACTTCTGTTCCATCTTTCAGTGTATTAAGTACATAGCAGGAGGCGGGAAGCGCCTCTTTCTTCTTCAGCCGTTCAACACCAGGTAATGGCCTATTAATAACTTCCTTTCTTGCTAGGTCGGCAGTTTAACACTCGCGGCGGGTTCGAAGCATTTCCATCATGTAACCTTCTCCTAAAATGTAATTACTCTTTTCATCTTTTTCTTGTAAAGCTACATATTGGGATAGAGAGTGCTAACCCTCTCGAGCTCCCACTCACATTTGTTTTGAGGTGAACTTATTTTCTCAAACTATTCTTCGTTTATGTAATGTAAAGTGTTCTTCTCTAAGTCACCTCTGTAGTATGGGATTAGCCCTTGCGTTAGTGGCCCAGAGCCAGATTAGGTTTTAAAAACAAAGTGTATTAGGAGTGCAAGTTCGCCTCCTCTCAAATTGTTATTTTAGAGGTCATGTAATCAACCTTCTTTTCATGTAATAGACCTCCGTAGGTTGGGTATTTTACCCCTGTGAATACGTCCTTAGAGGACAGCTTGAAGGTAGAGTTTGGTGTGGCCTTGTGATAGGCTTACAATTTTGAGAGCGGATCGCTCTTTGAAATTTGTTTCTGTATGCCTCGTGCAGGCTTTATGTGTAATGTTTGGAGCCAGTGCTCCTGGGCATGAATGGGGTTTTCTGCCCCTTGGCTAAAATTTTTTTTGGAGTAAGGCGGGGCTGATTGCCCAAGAGTTATGAAGTAAGGGCACTGAGCCCGAATCCAGTAATATTGTACCTACATGTTTGCTGCTCTGTACCTGTTATGATTGTTATCTCTTGTTTTTGAAAAGAAAATATAACCTAGTTAAATTTTAAATTAATTTTACATTGCACGTTAATTTCGTAGCTTGAAACCCATTCACACCCGCACCTTCTTTCACCTCTACCTACCACGGATATCTCCGTAACAAGTGGTAGCAGAGCGTGGTTGAATGGGTCTCAATTTAGCCCCTTTTGACGGCTAAACATTGCTTTGATTCGAACTCTAATAATTTTCTCAGTTGCTGGAATTTTTTGAGCTTTTCAATATTGTTCTGTCATCATGCCCGGCCCTCGCGATGTTCTCCTCCTTAACTACTTGCGCAAAGAGGAGTTGATATACGAGTTAACTATCAGAAATGTGCAATCTGGAGGCACGGTTGCAATCGACACCAACAAGCTTAGAGAGTCCCTTGATTTGCCCATTTCCATCCCCAATTTGGGAGAGAAAGAAATTGATGACTCTCTTTCCACGATCGTCGAGAATATTACTGGGCTAGCATCTGTAGTCAGCTTTTTTGATGAAAACGATCCGTCTCCTAATCAAATTAAGCGTGTGCAAGGCAGGCTGTATCACTTTGCAAATAGAGTTAATGATCTGTTGTCTCTAAAGGTGAATGACGTTCAGAGGAAGGACGCTAATACGCTCCTTGAAACTATTTCTGAATTGTCTAATAAGGTCACTCAATTGCTAACCGGCGAAGTTCCTCCCAAAACTGATCAACCCGCCACGGTGAATGTAGGTAACGAGGAAGAGCCTCCTCAGGGAGAAGTCAATAGGATAACCGTTGCTGCTCAAACTATCTCTGCCCCATCGAACAACGAATCTGAACGCCGTGCGTCATTGGGTAACATCCGCTCTGAATTAACTTCTTTGCCATTGAAACCTTTAACGACTATGTCACCTGGGTTCAGTAGCTTGCCTCATCCATTGGCAAGGTTGCTTAGAGGTATCTCTAAGTTTTCCGTCAACACCACCAGTGATGTAATTTCATTTTTAAGATTTCTAGTGGAATTTCAGGATCATGCTCTTGTTTTTTTCTCTTTCGCCATGTCAAATTTTGCAAATTATCTATCCGTATGCTATTGGTATTCTCTCTGATAAAATCGTAAGAGCCATTGCCGAGCAATCATCTATTGAGGATTTCCATGCCCATTTGCTAGCTAACTTCATCCCGGCTAGGGCCAGGTCCTCCCTGATTCAGAAGTACTATTACCGTGTACAGCGCTTGGATGAAAACTTGGCTGATTTCATTCAAGATATCAAATTCTACACTAGGGTGTTTGCTCTGCACTTTCCTGAAGATCAGATTGTGCAGGCTATTGTAGAAGGTATTTCGCCATCCTACAGGTCATATTTGTGTTTCGCGGCGTGTCCGCAAACCTTCTCTGAACTTGAAGCATTGGCCGTCTCAGCGGAAGGAGTTAGATACGCCGATTCTTTGCGTGTCGCGAAAGAACCCCCGCCTTCCTTTAGTAACACTCGGCCTCCACCTCGCCGACCAGTCAATCCCCGTAAATGTTATGCTTGCGGGTCGCCTGACCATCTGCGGAATAAGTGTCCTCTGATCAAGTCAAGTGGGACAAGGAATGGAGCAGGGTCATCACAAGGCTGTTTTAAGTGTGGGGCCTTCTCACATATCGCCAAGAATTGCCCAAACTCAAATAGCACCCCCTCCTGCTCAACTTCTGGTGCAAATTCCAGCTATGCCAATAATAAAAAGTGACTAGTGGCGTCGGCTGAGCCGACTAATCCATCTTCCCGAGACTTAGCCCCTAGTAAACAGGTTGTAAATGCAGAGAACGACCAGCCTTCAAATTCATCTTTTGAATGCCCTAAAGAGTGTCTTAGGATTGCGGCGGATACCCCCGCACCTGTTCCTTTTCTTAAGATTGAGTTAAATAACGAGCCTATAACAGCTCTTTTAGATTCAGGCAGTGTTTGTTCCATTATTTCGGCTGATTGGTATTCTAAATTGAAATCTGTTTGTAAACTCCCTGACTATGACTCATCTCCTGTTAAATATGTTTCGGCTAATTCATCTCCATTAGAAATTCTAGGTTCCTTACATGTCAAAATTCGGGTTTTTAAATTTACATGGAAGATCAAATTGTTTGTGGCCAAGCGTTTGTCTTGCCCCATCATATTGGGAGCGGACTTCATTTCTCACACTGGTCTTGTGCTCGATCTCCAGAGTAGGTCGTGCACATTCAAATTTGCGTCCAATTGTAGAATTCCCTTGTTAAAGTGTAATTCTGTATCATGTTCATCTATTTCGCCTACCCAGGATGAGATGTTGTTAGACCTTAGACATCTACCTGAGGAGCAGGCTGATAGTATTCGGAAACTGTGTCAGTCGTTTCCCGAGGTGTTCTCTGATACTCTTGGTGTTACTGACCTTATTGAATACAAAATTGAGGTCACGGATTCGATTCCTGTCCGTTTTCCACCGTATAGGCTATCTCCACCTAAAATGAAGGCTCTGAAAGAAATCATCGATCAGATGTTGAAGGATGGTATTATTAGGCCCTCTAAGTCAGCGTATTCTTCGCCTATTTTTCTAGTCCCGAAACCCCAAGGAGGCTTCAGGCCTGTCATTGATTACAGGGCTCTCAATCGGAAGGTGGTGTTGCAATCTGTGCCCCTTCCCGACCTTCATTCTTGCTTTTCATGGTTTCGTAAGGCCAAGTTCTTCACCATCTTGGACTTGAATCAGGCCTATAATCAAATTCCCCTTGCCGAAGAGTCTAAACATCTTACAGCGTTTGCCACGGACTGGAACTTATACGAATACAACCGCGTGCCTTTCGGGCTCCCCACGGGGGCAGCTGTGCTCACTAGGCTACTAGATAGGGTCTTTTCCGACATCAAATTTGAGTACTTATATCACTACTTGGATGATGTCGTCGTATTTTCCGAAACCTTTGAAGAACATCTAGATCATTTGCGAGAAGTTCTCAATCGCCTTCGTAAGGCTGGGTTAACTGTTAAGTTGTCCAAGGTTGCCTTTGCTAAGCCCTCTATGTCATTCCTAGGGCATATTGTGTCACCTGATGGTGTAGCAGTCGATCATTCTAGAACACAGGCCATCCGTGATTTTAAACCTCCCAAGGACATTAAAGGTATCGCCAGGTTCATTGGCATGGTGAATTTCTTCAGGAAGTTCATTCCTAATTTTGCTAATAGAGCGGCGCCCTTAAACCTTCTCCGTAGGAAAGGCATCAAATTCGAGTGGGGACCGTCTCAACAAGCCGCTTTTGAAGACCTTAAATTAGCTCTCTGTAATGCCCCTGTACTTGCTATGCCTGATTTCTCGAAGAAATTCATCGTCCAAACCGACGCGTCGTCGTCGGCGGTAGCTGCAGTCCTTCTTCAAGAGACTGAACTAGGGAGGCGCCCCATCGCCTATGCATCTAGGACTCTCTCGGCTCAAGAAGCAAAGTACTCCATATATGAGCTTGAAGGTTTGGCAGTTTTATTTGCCTTAGAAAAGTTCCGTCTCTATCTGGAACATGTCAAATTCGACTTGGAGACAGATAATCAAGCCTTAAGCTGGGTCTTAGGTAGGCCGCGTCGTACTGGTCGTATAGCCCGTTGGGCCATCCGTATTTCTGCCTTCCAATTCGATGTACGACATATCAGAGGTACTGAAAATGTTGTTGCTGATGGACTCAGCCGTATGTTTTCTAACGACGTCGAGACCCATGAACCTGTCGACAGTTCATCACCTTCCGAGTCCATACTATCTGAGGTTAATGCCATCCTAACAGATGCTCCCATGCTCTTTAGGGATATCGAGAAATACCAACGTGAAGATCCGACGCTGGGTCCGATAATGGAAACCCTTTCTTCTGGGGAACATGTCGTCCCTTATGTTCTGAGGAATGGTGTTCTATGTTGCCCTTCGAGGCATGATAAGTTGATGAAAGTTGTTGTTCCAGCGGTTCTTGTACCTATGATCTTCAAATACTATCATGAGACCCCATTGGGGGGGCATCTTGGAATCTTTAAGACTCGTGAAAAGATTCGTGAAATGTTCATATGGAAAGGTATGGACGGTGAAATTCGGGAACTCGTAAAAGCTTGTAAATCTTGTTTGATCAGTAAACCCACCATGTCCACTAAAGTAGGCCTTTTGTCTTCTCATCAAGCGTCGCGCCCTATGGAACGCCTGTATATTGATTATGTGGGACCCTTCCCCCAGTCAAAGGGCAATGCCAACAAGTTCATCTTTGTGTGTGTAGATGGTTTTACAAGATTTTCCTGGTTATTTCCGACTAAGCTGGCTACCGCTCAGTCAACCATTACTTGCTTGAATTCTATTTTTGCTTCTTTTGGTCCGTGTCAATATATTGTATCTGATAATGCTAAGGCGTTCACATCAAATTTATTTCGTAAATTCTGTTTTGACTTGTCCATGTCTCATGTAACTACTTCTGCTTATTACCCTCAACCATCTCTGGCTGAACGGGTTAACCGTAATCTCAGGTCCGCACTCATTGCCTATCATCATGAAGATCCTTCCAGGTGGGACACGTCCCTGCATTGGTTAGCTTTTGCTTTGAATTCGGCGGTTCATGAATCACACAAATTTACTCCAGCTTCTTTGATGTTTAAGTTCGTTCCCAACACGCCGCTCTCTAACCTCTGGTCTCTGAATGACATTCTGCCCGAGACAATAGATCCGGACAACATTAAAGATCTTTGGAAGAAGGCTAAAGCTAATCTTAAAGTATCTCATGAAAAGGTTAGGGAAAGGTATGATCGTGGACGGAGACCCACCACTTTGAAGGTAGGTGACCAGGTTATGGTCAAAAATTATGTTCCCGCGGGCAAGCTTGCCCCCAGATTTCATGGGCCTTGTATCATTCTCGATTTTCTTACGCCGGTTACCTTATTGCTAAGTAATCCAGCCACCGAGAGGATATTTAGAGTTCACCTGTCCCAGGTGAAACCGGTGTAATTTCTGTGTTAACTTGCTTCATATTATTTTGAAAGGATATGAAGGTTATATTTTTTTTTTGAGTTTCACTTTTAAGGCATTCTGCCCCTTCTGTAATATTTTGGTTTTAGATGTAAGCCTTGTGTAAAACCTGCCCCGACCCGTTAAACTGCCATCCTGTTCTTGCCACGGCCATTACCACGCTCCCGTCTCCTGCTCCACCTTACACTGTGGCTTCATAATAGTAAATGCCATGGATATCTACACGCCGCTGGCCCCTCAACCTCTCCACAAGCCTGTACCCTCAAAGAAAATGATTGTCCAACACAATTCTGCCGCCTAGCTTTAATGTTTCAGCGCCCCCGCAGCCGCGCAGCGCCGTGCAGCGACTGGGGAGGGGGATGGGCCCCCTCCTCTCCAGCGAGGACGACATGTGCATGGCGAGCCGGAGCTCTCCTCCCGGCCAAGGCTGATGTGCGGCGCACGACCTGCTACATGCCCGCAGCCTGTATCTGTTCACCGCGGGCGCGGCGTACTTCAACACCTCTGCTCCCCTCATAGTGCGGGCGAGCGGTATCTCAGGGTACTTGAGGGGTCCGAGCGGCCTCCGTTGGACGCCAGCTGCAACGGCCGGTCTGGCCATCCGACTCAATCTACATCAACTACATGGACAGTCACCATAAGCAATAACTACACTTGGGAATTCAACAACAATATTTGGTGGACATTGCAAAATTTTTCTTCACCTTTAAGTATTAAAAGTTTATCTTCAGAAATTCAAATTCTACAAACATGAAGACTTTCATTCACCTGCAACAACAACATTTTGAAACTGAATTAAGAAATCTTGTAAATGCTTCTGCTATCTATCTTCGTATCAACATCATTACTTGGACTTTGTTTCAAACTGATTTCATGTGTCACCCCTGGAGGAACTTTTTGGGGGGGGGGGAGGTATGTACCGGGCGGTACACCTCTACACCGTTTATTTCAAAGTTGCGCCAGTTGAAACTCCTCTTCTGGAGGAAGGTTGAACTTTATCTATTCTATTAATTCTCTACTTTCTCAGAAGATGTCACCACGTGGAAAATTTTGCGTTTTTGAACTGTGTCACTTTTGATGTGTTTTTGTTTCGCTTGAAGTAAGAAGTGTGAACTTTCTCTTCTAGAGGACACTACTGAAGATCAACAATAGCGCACCCTAGTGCGGAGTCAAAGAACTATTTTGTTGGAGAAATTTTTATTTCAAAAGTTTGTTTCTTGTTAAATTTCTTTCTGTTATTGTTTAAGTTGGCTGTATACCCCTCTTTTTCCCCTTGTTTTAGATTTATCCAATCCCGAATTTCTTTTAGTAATTTCTGACCAATCTGGTGTATCTTCCCCCAACTTGTATCTGTTGCGGGGTCCTATCCAATAAAAACATTGTGGGCGGGTGTTTTCATTCCCCTAACGCCTAGAAACTTCCGCGAGAGTATATAAACTGCTGATTTTGGGGTCTCCGGGCCACTTCTGTTCCATCTTTCAGTGTATTAAGTACATAGCAGGAGGCGGGAAGCGCCTCTTTCTTCTTCAGCCGTTCAACACCAGGTAATGGCCTATTAATAACTTCCTTTCTTGCTAGGTCGGCAGTTTAACACTCGCGGCGGGTTCGAAGCATTTCCATCATGTAACCTTCTCCTAAAATGTAATTACTCTTTTCATCTTTTTCTTGTAAAGCTACATATTGGGATAGAGAGTGCTAACCCTCTCGAGCTCCCACTCACATTTGTTTTGAGGTGAACTTATTTTCTCAAACATTCTTCGTTTATGTAATGTAAAGTGTTCTTCTCTAAGTCACCTCTGTAGTATGGGATTAGCCCTTGCGTTAGTGGCCCAGAGCCAGATTAGGTTTTAAAAACAAAGTGTATTAGGAGTGCAAGTTCGCCTCCTCTCAAATTGTTATTTTAGAGGTCATGTAATCAACCTTCTTTTCATGTAATAGACCTCCGTAGGTTGGGTATTTTACCCCTGTGAATACGTCCTTAGAGGACAGCTTGAAGGTAGAGTTTGGTGTGGCCTTGTGATAGGCTTACAATTTTGAGAGCGGATCGCTCTTTGAAATTTGTTTCTGTATGCCTCGTGCAGGCTTTATGTGTAATGTTTGGAGCCAGTGCTCCTGGGCATGAATGGGGTTTTCTGCCCCTTGGCTAAAATTTTTTTTGGAGTAAGGCGGGGCTGATTGCCCAAGAGTTATGAAGTAAGGGCACTGAGCCCGAATCCAGTAATATTGTACCTACATGTTTGCTGCTCTGTACCTGTTATGATTGTTATCTCTTGTTTTTGAAAAGAAAATATAACCTAGTTAAATTTTAAATTAATTTTACATTGCACGTTAATTTCGTAGCTTGAAACCCATTCACACCCGCACCTTCTTTCACCTCTACCTACCACGGATATCTCCGTAACAATTATTATTATTATTATTTACAGTGGTCGTACCCATCGTTCACTGGTTAATTGGATTCCTCTGGAGATCAGTGGTGGTGTCCGACGCATAATCACGGGTTCGATTCCAACCAACAAAAGAAAACTAAACCTGAAAAATGGCATTTCATTTTAGCAGATCTACCAATAAAAAATAAAACTATATTGTTCCTCTAACAGCAGCCCTGCAGCCTCTTCCTACAAGGATGTATAGAAGTAAACGGGAGTGAGGAATATCTTCAATCTCTTATCTATATCATTAAGTCAGAAGTATGAGGTAAGGAAGTATATACGATGAGTAACGCATGGTTGATAGCAGTGGCGATCTGTCGGACCGAAGCCTAGCAAACCCATCCTCCGTCAGTCCCCGCTCCTATCCTATATCCAGCAGCAAGCCGTGTGTGGGAGTCGAGGGTAGAGGGGCGAGAGTCTGGACTGCAATATCAGTCTCCGATGCCTTGCTCTCAGAAATATGTGCGACGTTTTTTCCCCCACTGATTTCAAGTTTTGTAAATGGAACAATGTTTCAGATGCTTACATTATAATGTGCTTTAGACTTCCATCATTCTCGATTGAGATTTGGGCTTCACTGATAGCCTTGGTAGCCCTCAGTATACGCCACCGGTGTTAAAGTAATTAGTATTGAGCAGAGTACTGTATGGGGCTACTCTATGGGGTCTAGAGGAAGGAAGAGATATGCTAAATAACATTATATATACATTTAGTAAGACGTTGATGCGTCTCCCGCAGTGTACAGTAAGTGTAAGGGCGATAGTAATCTGTGTGGAATATATATATGAGTTGAATGTGTGATGAGGATACTTAAATATTGGATGCGATTAAAGAGAATGGAGGGGGTGTAGTGTTACAATCGGCTTACCAGCAACATCTGAAAAGTACACTGACTGACAGAGCAAATGCAACACCAAGAAGGAGTGGTCAGAACTTTATGCCAATTGCAGGGTAGACTGACGTCACTGAGGTATGCTCATGATGTGAAATGCGCCGCCGTGCTGCGCACGTAGCGAACGATAAATGGGACACGGCGTTGGCGAATGGACCACTTCGTACCGTGATTTCTCAGCCGACAGTCATTGTAGAACGTGTTGTCGTGTGCCACAGGACACGTGTATAGCTAAGAATGCCAGGCCGCCGTCAACGGAGGCATTTCCAGCAGACAGACGACTTTACGAGGGGTATGGTGATCGGGCTGAGAAGGGCAGGTTGGTCGCTTCGTCAAATCGCAGCCGATACCCATAGGGATGTGTCCACGGTGCAGCGCCTGTGGCGAAGATGGTTGGCGCAGGGACATGTGGCACGTGCGAGGGGTCCAGGCGCAGCCCGAATGACGTCAGCACGCGAGGATCGGCGTATCCGCCGCCAAGCGGTGGCAGCCCCGCACGCCACGTCAACCGCCATTCTTCAGCATGTGCAAGACACCCTGGCTGTTCCAATATCGACCAGAACAATTTCCCGTCGATTGGTTGAAGGAGGCCTGCACTCCCGGCGTGCGCTCAGAAGACTACCATTGACTCCACAGCATAGACGTGCACGCCTGGCATGGTGCCGGCCTAGAGCGACTTGGATGAGGGAATGGCGGAACGTCGTGTTCTCCGATGAGTCACGCTTCTGTTCTGTCAGTGATAGTCACCGCAGACGAGTGTGGCGTCGGCGTGGAGAAAGGTCAAATCCGGCAGTAACTGTGGAGCGCCCTACCGCTAGACAACGCGGCATCATGGTTTGGGGCGCTATTGCGTATGATTCCACGTCAACTCTAGTGCGTATTCAAGGCACGTTAAATGCCCACCGCTACGTGCAGCATGTGCTGCGGCCGGTGGCACTCCCGTACCTTCAGGGGCTGCCCAATGCTCTGTTTCAGCAGGATAATGCCCGCCCACACACTGCTCGCATCTCCCAACAGGCTCTACGAGGTGTACAGATGCTTCCGTGGCCAGCGTACTCTCCGGATCTCTCACCAATCGAACACGTGTGGGATCTCATTGGACGCCGTTTGCAAACTCTGCTCCAGCCTCGTACGGACGACCAACTGTGGCAAATGGTTGACAGAGAATGGAGAACCATCCCTCAGGACACCATCCGCACTCTTATTGACTATGTACCTGGACGTGTTTCTGCGTGCATCGCCGCTCGCGGTGGTCCTACATCCTATTGAGTCGATGCCGTGCGCATTGTGTAACCTGCATATCGGTTTGAAATAAACATCAATTATTCATCCGTGCCGTCTCTGTTTTTTCCCCAACTTTCATCCCTTTCGAACCACTCTTCCTTGGTGTTGCATTGTCACTGTCAGTCAGTGTATGTATGCTGGGAGCTGTCTCTTGAAGATCAAAATGTACGTGTAAAATTGGGTATGGGATTTATTTGCATTGAGGTTTGGAATAAAAGGGGAAGTAGAAGTCGGAAAAAGATTTTAATGAGGATTAAGGATACACAACTATGTTAGACTGAGGAATGTAGGAAGACGCATCCCTAAGTATATTTAACAAGGTAAGCCAGGTTTCTAGTGTAGATGTTTGTAATAAGAACGGAACTATGAGAGGAAGTTTACTGTGGTGGATTTTGGGCTTATATAAAAATAAGGGATGGATCAGAAATAAAGATAATTCATTATGTATTTTGTATGGTAAAATGAATGAAGACCTGCACTTGTTAGGACGATATAAAGAAACAGAAAAGTGAGAATGAAACTTTTGAGTGTAAGTCATCAAGAGCTATTAGAACATAGGGATGAGCAAAAAATTATTGGGTGGGTGATTAAAGAATGGAATAATGTAGGGAATCTGAATTGGTATTTAAGTGCTGTTAACATTATGTGTCAAAAATAAAAGAAGTGATCCTGTAAATTCATTTGGTTGTGTTAAAAATTAAAAAATGGTCGTGTAAGTGGGCTAATGAGACAAGTGGACATGAAATTAAACAAGTAGAACAGTGTGTGTATTAACACACGCCGAAATTGGGTACATAGGAAGTAGGTTAAAATTAAAGAGGAATTAAGGCAAGACATTCAGCAGATTAAAGAAATGAAAAGGTTGATTCAGCAAGTCTTAGAACGGTGAGGCTGTTCGCGACAAGGAGCAAACAGCCTTGCTGAGTAACAATGGATCTTGATTCAAAGACGAAGGATGCTGTGCTCTAGCGCGTATCGAGCGAATATGGAATGGTTAAGACTTTCTGATTCAAGCAGGATTGAAGAGGCAGGTTTTATTTTTTGTTTTGTGTTGCCGTGTTGCATTATTCTGTAATTCTGTACGTCTGTTCCGTGTTCAGTATTATTTTTACTAGGTACATAGGAAAAAAGAAGGGGTGTGGTTAAGCAGTTAGTTTATGTAGAGGTAGCGTCTTGCATGTGGAGCTAGCTGTCCGCCCATATGTGAGATGCTACACAGTAGATTTAGTAGGAAATTAGTTATAGATTTAGTGGAGTTAAGTAGTTAGTCCTGTTAATCCTCAAATCTAAATTGGGCAGTTCAGTGTGTATCTTATTTGTATTCTGTATGTGTTTATTTCGGCGTTTGTTTCTTAATAATGTATATTTTGAACATTATAACTGGGCGAAAGCCTGTTATGTTCATTAAATAAATCGTAAAATTACAGCTGGGTTTCACAATACGTTACGCGATTATTTATGTATATATGGTGTTTTCAGGGATTACAAAGTTTTGTATGTTCATTCTTATATTAATGCTCCCGGGAGACACACTGCTTTCCCTTGGATGATACCGATCGCAGAGATTTTCGAAACACAGAAATTTTGTACACCATGAGCATCACGCGAAGGCAGGTTTGCCACAGTTACATTTCTGGGTGGGAATGTCGCTCGGGAAGGAAACGTCGTTAACATTACTGAAGAGTCCACGTGCACGCAATAAGTTTGCAATAAACCATGCATAATGGATCATTTTTCAAAAACTGACACTTGCAGTAATTGATTATGAATCACCGCGAGGATTTGTATTTCGTCGCGTCTAGTTATGATATCCCTTTGCTGTGCAATGAGTGCGGAACAATTTATGTTTTAAAATCAATTTACCAGACAGAGCATTAATGGACGAAAAAGGACAACGATATTTCAAAATACATTCAACAAAACCATTCGTGTAGTAATCATCAATGGACAACAGAAAATAAATTTAAAATTTCCAATCATCAGTATTTGAACAAGGGGGGCACAAAAGTGTGAAGTCACTGCTCCAGCGTATCGGTTGAACTCGCTACGCAATAAAAAGCACGTAAAGCACGTATGAAACTTCGACCATAATTTTTTCGGGAACGGTCAAGTGTCTACGGATAAGCCCATACATGTGTTTGCTTATTTCTACCCCTTTTTCACTGAGCGAAATTTCTGGGAAATCGGGTTGTTGCACTTGGCGGCTGCGTGTAGAGCAGATTTCTTATAACTGGAAAAAATTAATGAAACATGATATTTAGATTCCCCTGTCGAAAGGTGGATTTTAAGGTCCATGTCATTTCAAAATCTCCGGACTGACTGGGCTTTATAGGAAGACCTAAACAGTGATTTTGTTCTCCCACAAAGTATACAGTACATGACCAACCTGAATGGACATCTGTTTCTAAATCTTTTTCCTCATATACACTTTTAGGAAAGAGAATAAACAGAGCCGTTGACAGAAGACTACGTCAGGAACAGGTAGGTTTCAGAGAGGGTCGGTCAACTGTGGATCAGATTAACGCATTAAGGCTAATAACTGAAAATTTGCTGAACATCAGACATCTCTGTATATACTTTTCATTGATTCTGTCAACTGGAGGAAAATGTGGAGGATTAGGGAAAAGTTCGGAATTCCACAGAAGATTGTCCGTCTTACACAGGCAATGCATGATGGATATACTTGTCAAGCAGAACATAAAGGGAAGCTGTCTGAACCTTTTGCTGTAAAATCTGGAGTAAGACAGGGGTGCCTATTTCCGCCAGTCTTGTTTATCATGACACTGGATTGTCTGCTGAGAGAGGCAACGAATAGAAAGCGTGGCATTCAGTGTGATCAAATAACCGATTGGAAGAACTGGATTATGCAGATGATTTCTGTCTTCTTGCAGAATGTTTTCAGACATGGAAATGAAACTGAATGACTTAGAAATAGAAGATAAAAAATAAAAAGACTAAGGAAATGTGCATAAATCATCGTAACAATCCTAGCTTGACTCTCGATGGAATGGATATAGAAATGGCAGAGGAATTTTGCCAATTAGGAGGCGTAGTAAGCCAGGATGGAGGTACTTTCAAAGGTGTGGTGAGCCGTACAAGTAAAGCCAAAAGAGCTTTTGCAGTTACGACCAATATGGATATCCCCTCACATCCGTATAAAAACGAAGCTGATATTCAAATCAAATGTTAAATCTGTGTTACTGTATGGAAGTGAGTAGTGGAAAGTGACCGAAGACATTACCACAAGGTTACAGACTTTCACAAATAGTTGTTTGAGGTACATTATGACAATATGGTGGCCAAAGACCATCTCAAACAATGTCCTTTGTAATACCATAAGTCAAAGTCCGATACAAGAACAGATAATAAAAAGAAAATTGAGATGGATTGGGCACACCCTGAGAAGACCACAAAAAAGTATCGCAAGGCAAGCATTGAGCTGGATTCCACTAGGTAGTCGCAGGCAAGGCAGACCGAGGATTACGGTACCTGGAAGAGAACCATATACGGGGGATTTGCTGGAGTTAACAAGACATGGAGGGAGGTGAAAGCATTGGCGGCACATAGAACAAGCTGGAGAAATTTCGTTGAGGCTCTATGTTCCACCTGGAATTAAAGGAAATAAGTCAAGTCACACTTTTTCTAAAGGAGGGTTAATAAGGGACATATCAGTAACGGAAAATTCGGGTGGTACAGGAAAATTCTTTGTCTGACTTGGCCTGAAAATATCAAGAGGTGGATATTAAGAGAACAGAAATCTGCCCTTGTCACTGAATTTCATTTCCTCAAATAAATCTTTCCTCAATTGATATTACGATGACTGACGTATGTAGATCCATCATCAAGTGCTTTTAAATCAACTCTTGGCGTCACGAAATCCGGTCGTCCTGTCATATATGTATAAACAGACATGTCCCTGAACAAGTGAGGTGCAACAGAAGGTTCAGCAAAAGAAACAGGCATACAAAAATGGTTTGCACAGAGAACTGAAGAGGGCCGAGAAGTGTATGTCAATGCACGACGAGAAACCAAAGAAGCTATAACCACAACAAGAGTTGCTCATTTATAAGGCTTATATGAGCACTTAGTATCCAGAGAGGGAGAAAAGATGATTTACTAACTTCCTAAAGCACGCCATAGAACAAGCCAATATGTAGACCATTACATGTGTGTGAAGGACAAGGAAGGAAGGAAGGAAGGAAGGAAGGAAGGAAGGAAGGAAGGAAGGAAGGAAGGAAGGGTGACTACTGGAGAAAACATACTAGAATGCTGGCGTGAGCAATTTGATGAAATCTCGAATATTGAATTTACACGTCTATCAATTCCTGAGGGTCGTTCAACTGCTGAATCAATGCCAGCTATCAACACACAGGAGATTGCAGAAGCACTTAATAAAAAAGTAGTCCTTGAAAGCTCCTGGAACTGATGAACTTGCAGTAGATCTTTGGAAGATGGAAGAATTAAATAGTTCAGTAGTAGACTGGCTAACAACCTTCTGCAACGCCATTGTGGATGCCGGTCACATACTCACAGACTGGACAACAAGTCACAATCCCAGTTTTCAAGAACAAAGGTGATCCAGCTGTGCGCTTTAAATATCGTAGAATCCGTTTCCTGTCGCACATAATGAAAATTTTCGAAAGGATTCTTGATAAAGGGCTGCATGACATTGTGCATCTCAGCCAAAATTAGTGTGGCTTCGTTAAAGGATCAGGAACCACTGATGCAATATTTATAGCTCGACAGCTCATCGAAAAGCACTGTGAAAAATAAAAGTCCATTCACATTGCATTTCTCGAACTTGAGAATGCTTTCGACCGCATACCACACCGTCTAATTTAGTATGCATTGCAAGATCATAGAGTTTCGGAACAACCCATTAACTGGGTTCAAATGCCCTATGTTAATACCAGTAGTAGAGTACGATGTTCCACTGGTATATCAGACAGCTTTGCAATGGAAGCTGGTGTTCATCAAGGTTCCGTCTTGTCACCTCTATTCTTTATTTGTGTGGGGGACATGGTCATTCGAGACGTACAACACGAAGTTCAATGGCACTTACTTTATGCGGATGACGTAATGCTTCCCAGTACTATCCAACATTATGTGCAACACCAGGTCAAAGCCTCTTATGAAGCCCTCAGCAAATTTAGTCATCTTAACCCTAAGAAGACCAGAGTGACAGTGACATTGAAGTCAATGGCAAAGACATACCGAAGACCGATACTTTCCGTTACTTAGGATCTCATTTATGTATTAACACCAATGTTAACGCTGAAGTGCGAGCAAGGATAAATGTTAGGTGGATGCGATCGAGGGAAGTAACTGAGTGCTCTGTGACAAGAGAATGTCGATATGCCTGAAGTCGAAAATATACCGTATAGTTGTTCGTCCAGTCGCTATCTATGGAGATGAGTGCTGGCCAGTAACGAGACAAGTAAAGCACAAACTTTACGTTATGGAGATGCGTGTGATGCATTGGTCAATGGAAATCTCTCACCTTGGCCACATTACAAACTACGCTATTCGGAGGAAGATTGGTATCATTCCAATGAGAAAATGCGTCAGAGATGTCTGCAATGGTATGGTCGTATCATGCGCACAGCACCTTACACAGTCGCCAGTACTGCCTACCACCTTAAAGTCAGCAGAGCTCAACCAATTGGAAGGCTAACAACAATGGCCATTAGTCCCGACATAGGAACACTCCACCTACAGCGTAATGGTGTTTTCGATCGCAGGAGATGGCGTTCGTTGATCCATCAATCGGACCTTACACCAGTGCGATATATACTTTGAAGAAGATATCATTAACGGAATGTTTTACAGTCTAAGTCCTATAGGACATAACACAGCAATGAGTGCGCGTAGTACTGATCAGTTATAACTGGAAAACTAATGACCAGTTTCTTTCTTCTTTGGTTAAATCCTTCATTCGCTGCACAGAGGGGATGTCTAGAGTTGAAATCAGTACGCCCACACAATGGCCATTAGTCCCGACATAGGAACACTCCACCTACAGCGTAATGATGTTTTCGATCGCAGGAGATGGCGTTCGTTGATCCATCAATCGGACCTTACACCAGTGGGATAAACACTTTGAAGAAGATATCATTAGCGGAATGTTTTACAGTCTAAGTCCTAGAGGACATAACACAGCAATGAGTGCGCGTAGTGCTGATCAGTTATAACTGGAAAACTAATGAGCACTGTCTTTCTTCTTTGGTTAAATCCTTCATTCGCTGCACAGAGGGGATGTCTAGAGTTCAAATCAGTACGCCCACACCGGCTGTTATCAGGGTGAATATTCCATGTAGTTACCCCATATTACAGTGAAATGCTTAGGTACTACCTCATTTCGAGTACCAAAGGACCTATTGTACACCTACACTTAAAAGTAGAAGCAAATACTTTGACACATATCACAATAACATAAGTTGACTACCAGTCTCCGTTTGTAGTTACCCGCCATTCTGTGCTTGGCGATGTCTATCAACAATTCACAGGGTCAGACTATGATTGTTACAGGGGGATGTCTGGAGTTCAAATCAGTGCGCCCACACGGGCTGTTACCAGGGTGAATATTCCACGTGGTTACCATATATTACAGGGAAATGCTTAGGTACTACCTCATTTCGAGTACCAAAGGACCTATTGTACACCTACACTGAGGTCGAGCTGCTTCTCACCCGGCTAACTGTACGTCGCATACTCCTGTGTTAGTAACAGTAAATCATTCGGTTGTACTCACAATAACAGAACGATGAATGTGGTGTACAAAATGGCTTTACATTAAATGACGGGCTTAAATTATCTACGTAAATATAAATTTGTAGGGGTCCGCTGTCTGTAATATCATTTATTTTTCCATTTATTAAGTTACTCATCCGATTTAGGTCAACTCACGATCGTATCGGTGGCTTTTAGCTTTCTTATCTGTTTGTCTCTGTTTTTCTGTTAGTTTCACTACCACGGGAAACCCCCTGTGGATGGGGTGGCAGATGAAAAACAACCATTGTATCCCCTGCCCATCGTAAAAGGCGACTAAAAGGGGCGACCGAGGGATGACGGATTTTGGACCATGAGATTACCTGTGTTTAGTACCATCACTCGAGGAACACTATGGGTCGACTATACTTGCGATTAGTACCACTAGGTGACGAACACCATGGGTTTGTGATTAGTATCATCGAGGGTAGATCACTATGGATTTACAGTACTCGTGATTAGTACCGCTATATGCGGAACACCATGGATTTAAGTTGTCTGTGAATAGTACCACTATGTGAGGAAAACCACAGATCTGGGCGTTGCCTGTGATTAATATCAGTTTGTGAACAACGCCATGGGTCTGCGTTGCTTGTGATTAGGCCTAAGTACCCCATTCCAATTAAATATGCTAGTGCCGTCGAAGAACAAATAAACATTATGCTGGATTACGGAATAATTGAACCATCTTGTAGCCATAGTATTAATCCTTTAATTGTTGTTGCCAAGAAGGATGGGTCTGTAAGGTTATGTATAGATGGCATGATGATGAATCAGAGAATTGAGGCAGATCAACAGAGGCCTGAAATAGTGGAAGAACTCATTCAGCGTTTTGAGGGAAAAAGATGTCTTTCCATCATGGAACTGTATTCTTCATTTTGGCAAATTCCCCTCAGAAGGAACGACAGACCTCTCACAGCCTTCGCATATAAGAGCTCTTTGTATCAATTTGCCAGGGTTCCATTTGGGACAGACATCATCCGCAGCGTTGATTCGTGCCATATCTAGAATTTTAGATCGGGATACAGGGGATTTTGTTACGATGTATATTGATGACGTGGTTATAGCATCTCACACTTTTGAGGAACACATGGAACGTTTGAACATAGTTTTACAGAAAATTAGAGAGGTGAGAATTCACATTAAAACTGGATAAGTCTACATTTTGCACACAACAGATTACATTTTTGGGGCACACTGTATCTGCACAGGGGAGTAAAACCAGAACAAACGAGATTAGAGAAGATTAACAATACGAGTACTCCGCGTAATGTTAAACAATTAAAATCATTTTCCGGGTTTGTAATTATTTTGGAAGTATTGTTATTCAATATGCAGCGTTGTTAGAGCCATTTAGAGGATGATTGAAAGGCGGAGCTAAATAGAAGTGGATGGTTGAACATGATGAAGCATTTCTTAGGCTGGAGAAAGATTTTAATGATGCCGATATGTTAAAATACCCTCTGCCTGATCGCGAGTTCGTACTCATGACCGATGCATCGGAAAACGGTCTTTCTGGATATTTATGCCAGAGGGATGATGAAAGAAATTTAGGTATTATTTCCTTGGCGAGTCGGGGATTCAGCTTGACAGAAAAGAGGTATACCATCACGGAAATTGAGTTATCCATTATTTATTCATTAATTTTAGGATGTATGTATTAGGAAATATAATACAAGAGCAAACGAGGGAGTTCGAGAAAATGAAGAAATGGTTCCGAGAACAGGCAGACGACACAACATCCCAAGTGAGGAACAATGTCGAAGAAGTTGCATCATTAAGGAAGAAATTAGGACGATTAGAAGAGGAAGCGCTGAAACTTCAATCAGAAGTGGAAGCCAGTAGTCAAAATCGCAGAAAGAAATGTCTATTGATATAAGGTGTGCCTGGGGAGAAGAGGGTGGACAAAGTTCTTACAATTTACAAAGTGGTGGTCTTAATTCAGGGGAAAATGAAAATTAATTTTAGTGAAGCTGACATATACGATGTGGAGAGAATTGGGAAAGTTAAAAGAAATAGGCCTATTAAAGTTCAACTGTTATCCACGTTGATGGCCGATATTGTGATTGAAAATGCGGATAACATCCAGAGGGAGAAAATACGGATCAAGAGAGACATGGGAAGTGAAGGGATGAAGAATGTTAAATCCTCAAGAATCATATGGCACGAGCTAGACACCAAAGATTGAGAGCATTTATCAGGGGACACGAACTAGTAGTGACAAACGGCAGCTGGAGAAGAATTTGGCTCGTGACTAAATTACTGGACCTAGAAGAAAAGATGAAACAAGAGGAAGTTATGGAGGGGATTATGGGGATAAGATTGGAAGAAAGACAAGTTGTAGACAGCAATATTGTAGAAGACGGGAAAGGTGATAAGGAAAATACCAAGGGAAACAGGAAGCTGAATGAAGAAAGGCAGGGAGATGAGCAAAGTGAAAGTGTGATCATAAACAGTGATAAGGAAAAACAATGGATCATGGATGAAAATAGGAAGGTCTAGGGAAACAGCTATGGGCACAACCAGAGACGAGGAAAGTCAGAGAAGTGAATGCAGTGAAGTAATGGATGTACAGAGGGAATATGAATGGGCAGAGGCAACCAGGAAGAGAATAGAGCTATTTAAGAGCAGAAGAAGGAGCAAGAGCTTAAGGGACATGTGGGGAATGAAAAAGATGATGAAGGTATTGTAACAAGAAGCCAAAACTCTAATGAAGTTAGTAGTAAGGGAATAGTTGTCGAAGACAGAGTGGCAACATAAGGAGAGAGAGTGGTGACTTTATGTTATTTGTGTAAGTTGTAATTGATTTGTAGTGTGTGAGGATAGGTAATGAAGTGGTATATTTATGGTTGATATTGCGGCTTAAAATGGAGTGAACTTGATGGTGAGAGGTAGGTGTAGGTATAATGAAGCTAACGATGAAGTGTGTGAATTATGGACAAGTTGTATTGAAAAATCTTTAGCTGGTGAGTTGGAGGAGAATATGGAGGTAGGTGTTTGTATTTTGAGTAAATTGTAATTAGTATGCAGTGTCTCTAATGATCACAGTTGTTGTAATTGGAATGTATAGTGAATATGAAATACTATGTGGTAATGGTTAGGGAGAGGATGAGAATGAGGTGGAAATGATGGCCCACGATGGTAGGTAGTTGTGTTGTAACGGGAAAGTATTGCGATTGTGGAATAGTACCTGGTAATGGCGAGCGAGAGGATGATATTGAGGTGGAATTGGTGTACGGGGTTGGAGATTTAAGTATAAAAGTGTGTAGAATGAAGAAGTTATAGTGAAGGTGAGGATATGATATAGTCAAAAGGAGGGTATAGTATTTAATTGAATGTGGTTAAGAAGGTTGAGGAGGTATGGTTGTGAGTAATTAAGAGAATCCTAGTGTGGAGGTTTATTTAAATAAGTTGTAATTGGTTTGTAATGTGTGTAATTATAGGCAGCTTAAACGTATAGTGATTGCGAAATAATACCTGGTAACAGATAGGGAGAGGATGACAATGACGTGTAGATGACGGTACACGGTGTTTTGTGATGGTATATTGAATGTAATGGTGAAGGTTGTTTTGGAAATGTGTTTATAGTCAAGTTAGTGTATGGTGGAATGTGCTTATTTAAAGGAGTGAATTGAATGGAGAAAGGCAGGTGTGTATATAAGCGTTGTAATACTTGGTAGTAGTTAGAGAGAGGATGAGAATGAGGTATAATTGATGGTATATGGTGGTATGTGCTGGTACGCAGTGAAATTAAAGGTGATATATGCTGAGAAGGTTAGGTTTAAGAGGTTTATTTGAATAAGTTGTGATTGGTCTGTAGTGTGTGTAATCAGGATGAGTGCTGTATCTAGAATTTTAGTGCGTAGGAGAATTAAGGGCAAGCAGTATTGAGAAATTTTGTTAGCTGGTGAGTTGGAGGAGATTGTGAATTATGCAGCGCGTGTTTTTTCTTGTTGCGTAAGTGAGCGAGGAGTTGGAGCATTAAGCAGAACAGAAAGAGAGCTAGACACAGCTCAGCAGATTGAGCAAGTGCAGTGAAGGTGTAATGTGAATGTAATGTACAAAAGAATTTAAATGGTAGGAGGATTGCCCTGAGAAAGCAAGTGCACTCAGCGGGAGGCGTGATCATGCTGGGGTTTGCTTGGTGTGGTATTTTAAAGGCAGACCCAGGCAAAGTGGATTCGGGACAAAGTCGGACGTCGCACATCTACATGTTACGTAACCTATGCAGGCTATGCAGATCATCGTACTTCACCATACTTTCTAGGATATTCTGCGCCACCTGTTTCCAAAATTCGTTAGTGATCCCCGAAATTGCTCCTGATTTGATTTTCTTGGCTTTCCCTAAGACCTCTCTTACTTCTTCTATCGATATTTCCTTATCTAATGCAGGCACAGTACACCCCGGCCATACCGATATTCCGTTTTCTTCTATTTTCGGTCTCCACCTATCTTCAACCCCTAATAATTTCTTATAGTGCACCACCCAGATAGCCTGACTTATTTCAGCCTGCCGAGGAAGTTTCTGCATTCCACAGATCCTCTTAATTGTACTCCATACATTTCTGCTATCATTCTGTTTTAAATTACTATTCAGTTCAACAACTCTCTGCTTCTGCCATTCGGACTTAGTTGTATACACTACTTCTCTATATTCTTTTCTCAAGTTACAAAATTCAATCCTATGATTTTCTCCCCCGTACTTTCTATACGCCTTCAATGCTTTCAGTACTTCATACATTTTATGCCTGCATTCATCACTGTACCTACCCTTTACTATTATGTTCTTCCCCTCCTTTATCCTCATCTTCTCCCCTGCCATATTTACAGTGTTTTCTATTAGTTTTACCGCTGTACTCGTTAGGTTATTCTCGATCATTGAATCTATTCCAACTTTCACTATCTGGCCTATTCTCCCCTCATAATAGTTCATAAACTCTTTCTTTAGTTCCCCTCTCCACCTGTATTTAGTAACTAACGTTTCTTTGAATTTTATCGTGTTGCTTGTTAATGCCCTACCCTCTCTATCATTTGCTCTGACAATAATTGGTAGGTGATCTGACTCTTCCCATTCCTTAACCTTCATGCTTTTAATCACAGGCAACGCATTTTTAGAGCATAGCACCAAATCTATTATATTACCCCCTGTCTCTGTTATGTGTCAGGTTCGCTAATTCGTCGCCATGCCACCATCCATTCAAAATATGTAGTTCTACCGTACCACACAGCTCTAACAACTTTTCTCCAATTTTATTACAGCCCTTATCCTGACTCATTCTCTTTTGTACATAAACTTCTTCTTCTACCTCTCTGTCATACAACGGCTTCTGATCTGCAACTCTCGCATTGAAGTCCCCCATTATTAGGATACCTACATCCTCAAAAATGTTTTGAACTCGTCAAAGAAATACTTCTTCGCAACTGGAGAGGCTTCAGGAGGGTTGTAGGCAAAACCGATACATAAATCTCGCTCACTCTTATCGTACATCTTTATTTTAACCAAAACCATCTCCTCAATTTCTGATTCAACATGGTCTGTTCTAGCTTGCAGATCCTCCCTAACAATAACCATTTTCTGACCGGCTATCTGCCCCTGCCGGTTCGTCTTTCTTTTGCCTTATAGTAAACCGTAAATTCTACTTCTACTTTACTTTTCGGTGGAATCAGGTCTCCACACGCGCGAGAATATGCAAGCTACGTAACAACTCTTTAAAATATTAATTCTGTAACTTACTTCCAAGGCCTTCAATATTGATGCACCCTACTGTTTTCTCTAGTTATTTCTTCCCTCCAGCCCCTCACTCTGGCTGACCTGCTTGGACCTCGTAATCCTAGTAACACCCAGTTCGTCAAAGTTCTCATCTAGTATATTAACACATTCCCTATCGGGGCCACCCTCGTTTAAATTCATTTCTCTGTGCCAGAAGTCCTTCAGACTCACACGTCTGCGTTTCAGGTTTGCGACTCTCGCGGATTCAGCACTCAGCTCCCGCTGTAGATCACCAGGACTGCACTCACTACTGGATGTTTCTGCGTCAGCTTCCTGTCTCTGTCCTTTTCGATTCACTTCCTGGTCGCCGCTCGCTGCTCCGCCTTCTGCTGATCTCAGCTGCCTCGTGCGTTCACCTTTCTCATCGGCCATTGTACTCTCTGTGTTGTATATATTCTTTAACTGCTCCACCCCACTCCAATGTTCCAGTCCACTTGCCGCTCCCTGCCATTAATCTGATGCCCCTTATGTAGGCAGTTAATCCTGCACGCCTAGCTTTTTCCAGATGGAACTGTAGCATTTTCTGGTTCTAAAAAGGCTTCTTTCTCCAGCTTCTGTTTGATACATAATGTTTCACCTTTCAATCGGCTTGTATTATACAAAATCTTCTTCACTAATAGGGTTGATACGAACAGCAATTTCACTGGTCTCTTGCCTTTTGCCTTCCCCATTCTCTGAATCTCATCTATGTTGGCTTCCCTATAGCTTATCTTCAACCTCTCGTTTATTAACTCCAGAACTTTAGATACCAGCTCTTCTTTAGTGTCCTCGGGTAACCCATATATAAAAATATTTTTCTTCCGGGTTTCATGCTGGCGCTTTTTCTCCTGCTACCTCAGTGATTTTATCTCTTCCTCCATTCTTCTCAACTTATCACTCAAACTTGATATTTCATTATTATTTTGGACTACCAGTTCTGACCCCTTGACTGTCTCATCTTTCATTATTTCTCTTAGTTCACTGGTTTGCTTTCGTAGCGACTCTCTCGTTTGTTCTGCTTGACACTTAACGATTTCCCTTATTTTCTCCATCTCTTCCCATCCAACCGTACTAGCAGAGTCAGGTCCGGGGTTCATCTCGACCCCTCCAATAACCAACAGCACTGCCATCACTGATACAACCATCAAAATTGAAGTCAGACTCACCTGCTCTCCGGCTCTGCAATCCATCTTGCGCCTCGTGGGCCTGCCTCTATCGTGCCAACGACCTATCGTCGCCCAGTACAATTCTATTGAGATCCCCATGCCAGCACTCACTTAACAACCTTCCTCTTCGCTTGCACGATTACAACTGATTACAAGTTATAGTTTGGGATTGCAAGAAGAAAAATATCATGTTTTAAGTACTATTATTTAAATATCAGTAGGTTCGGTGATATAATACTTACGAAAACGGGATATTAAAACTAGTTGTAAAATTCCTCAGCGGTTATATTTGTGCAGGCAATAGACAGATTATTTCAAATAGCAGTTCAACTGTTCCACTTATCACGAAGGTAATTTCTTTAAATAACGGGATACTGCAGTAAATTTTGTATAAAGAAAGGATTTCAAAAGAATACACAGTATTTCACTGGCAAAAAAGCTGACAGTCGTTGTATTATTGTCGATTATTGTCGCTCTTCACATTCAGATATTGCGTTGTTGGCTACAGTCGTGAAAAAATGGTATAGTCAAGAACATATAAACAAAAATCAGCTGAATCCTGTATACCGATTGCAGTTCTGAGTAGGTAGTTCAAGTGCCCGTAATGTATACTTCACATCCTCGATCTTTCAGTATTTAAGAGTGGTTAGCTAATAAAAATCAAATTCATTTATCACAGTAATTGCAATTCAAGTCCCCAGCGTAGTTTTGACAGAAGAGTTTTTGAGAAGTTATTGTAGACAACCTCCTATTTTTCAGCATTTAAGAGCACATGTATTCTCCGTCCCACGGAGCACGGAAACCACTGTAATAGTAATCCACCAGCTGTAATAATCACATAACCACATTTTTGTTGAGAATTGTAGTGTAGATACGGTATATTATATAGTATCCCGCCAGTTATATCCGTGTGTATCTTGCTGCACGGTAACCCTCTCGATACTTCAGCATTTAACCAAACGGCAGTTTTCATTTCTATTAGAGAAAAACAGGATAACATAGTACTAATAATAATCTGTCTATGCTTTTAACATTGTTGGTAATCCTTGAGTAGTTCTTGCGAATTTCAAACTTTAATTACAATTTTCATTTCTGCTTGTGCTTAGTAATAATCTATTGCAATTAGGATATGCCTGAAAGTAGTTTAAAATTATTGTAGTGGATTGTAGTACCTTATTAGAAATTAGCGTTGATTATTCTATTATAGTGAAATATTCGAACAGTAGAAATATCTGTAGAAAATCTCGTACGAGAATTCGGTTGTTGTAATTGGATAGGCTTAACTGCAGTTTAAAGTTGTGTAATTGTTGTGTATTCCTTTCGGTATTCAGTAATTAACAGCAGTTCCTTTTTGGGGTGTTGGAGGATAAAAAATATAGTACGAATAAATAGTATTGTATTTATTTTCATTATTCCGCAATGAATGCCTAAGGAGTGCAACTGTACGAACTGTGGGTGTGGCCAGTCATTAAGGAGTATGGGGTAGGAGTTGGAGAGTTTGAGGGAGAAAATTAGGATTCTCTCAGAGGACAGGAGAGAAAATAGGCCTCCCTCAAAAATGTACAGGATACAGTAGGTGTAAAAGAGGAATTGTAGAAGACAGGTGGTCTAATGTTTTAAGGGAAAGGACATTGCAGGCTGAGGACTCGATTCAGGATCAGAATTCAGGACATGTGTCTGTGAGAAATCGGTACGAGTCACTGCAAGTCGAACAACAGAGGGGAGATAAGTAATAGGGAACTGTTGCTGATAAGTGTAGAAGTAAGAGGAAGGGGAAATGTAGAGTAGTGGATAGGAAAATACAGGTGGAACAGGGTCATGGGAGGGAGAAAATGGAGGAGGAAGTAGCTTCTGTAGCCGTCAGGGAAGATAGGGTTGACCAGGAGGTGAGGGAATCGAACGAGGTGGGTAGGGTTGAAGGTCAGGTCATGAGGGATTCCATTGTTAGACATGTGGGGAAAGTGTGTAGAGGAAAGGAAACCAGGGTAGAGTGTTATCCAGGAATTAGGTTAAGGCAGATGTTGAGGAAAGTAGAAGAGAAGGAGGAGAGAAAAGAGAATGTGGTAGTGTTTCACATTGGCACCAACAACGTAAGGCAAACAAGTATAAGTACCAACATAGTTGAAGATGTGTGGGATCTGGTAAATGCCTAATGGGTGAAGTTTAAGCAAGCGGAGATTGTTATCAGTGATTGGAGGGTGATTGGGGATTTAAATGAAACTATGCAGTTATGTGGGAAACTGTGAGATTTCTAGATACTAATGCATGGGTAGGAGAAAGAGATCTACATTCAGATGGCTTTCACTTAAACCACAGTGGTACGTAGAAGTTAGGAAATTTGTTTAGAAGGGTTTGTAGTGGGTGATCTCAATTTACCAAAGGTCAATTGGAATTGAAATGCGAATGACAGGAAGCATGACCAACAAATGGCAAATTTGCTAATATGGGAAAGTCAGCTGAATCAGAAAGTGATGGAACCAATTAGAGGGAAGAACATTCTGGACGTGGTGCGGTTAAAACCAGATGAGTTCTATAGAGAATTGCATTGCTGATTACGAAGCAGTTTTTGTCGTAGTTGAAAAGAAATGTGACAGAAAGGAAGATCCTAAAAGTAGGACTGTTAGGCAGTGCTATATGGCTGATAAAACAGGCATGAGGGTGTTTTTAAAAAGTAACTGTGATCGGAGAAAAACGGTAAATACAAATGTAAACAGATTCTGAGATGGGTTTAAAGATATTGTTGAGGAATGTGAAAAAATATTTGTACCCTTAAAGCTGGTAAGGAATGGTTATCAGTGGAATACTGAGTAGGAGGGTAATTGGGGATTTAAATGAAACTATGAAGTGGGTATGTGGGAAACTGTAAGTGAGATTTCTAGATCCTTATGGGTGGGTAGAAGATAGAGATCTACATTCAGATGGCCTTCACTTAAACCACAGTGGTACGTATAAGTTAGGAAATTTGTTTAGAAGGGTTTGTAGAAGGTGATCTCAATTTACTAATTGTCAATCGGAATAGAAATGCGAACGACAGGAAGCATGATCAACAAATGGCAAATTTATTAATATGGGAAAGACAGATGAATCAGAAAGTGATGGAACCAATTAGAGGGAAGAACAGGAGTGTGGGAGCTTTTAAAATGTAACTGTGATCGGTGGAAAAGGGTAAATAAAAGAAGGAGAGAAGTAAAGAGACTAAGAAAGAGGTGCAGGATGGAAAGAAATAGAGTTAGAAATGGCTGTGGAAGTAAGGAGAAATTGAGGGAACTTACTTGGAAATTTAAACTCGCAAAGAATTCGGCTAAGGATAACATTATGGCACACATAATTATTGGCAGTCATACAAATTTTAGTGAAAAATCGAAGGTTAGGTACAAGTATGTTAAAGCAGAAACATGTTCCAAGAAGGATATTCCAGGAACCATTAATGAACAATGGGAGTGTGTATGGGAGGATTTTCAAAAGGCAGAAGTATTCAGTCAGCAGTATGTAAAGATTGTTGGTTACAAAGATAAAGTCCAGATAGAGGAGGTGACTAATACTAAACAAGTATTAAAATTTACCTATGATAACAACGACATTTATAATAAGATAAAAAGTTGAACACTAGAAAAGCAGTTGGAACTGATAAGATTTCGGGGGATATGCCAAAGACAATGGATTGGGATATAGTACCATATCTGAAGTACTTATTTGAATATTGTTTGCATGAAGGAGATATACCAAATGAAAGGAGAGTCGCTATAGTAGCCCCTGTGTATAAAGGAAAGGGTGATAGACATAAAACTGAAAATTACAGGCCAGTCAGCTTGACATGCATTGCATATAAGCTTTGGGAAAGCATTCGTTCTGATTATATTAGACATGTTAGCGAAATTAATAACTGGTTCGATAGAAGACAATTCGGGTTTAGGAAATATTATTCCACTGAAGCTCAAATTGTAGGATTCCAGCTAGATATAGCAGATATCTTGGATTCAGGGGGTCAAATGGACTGTATTGCGATTGACCAATCTCAGTCATTTGATAGGATAAATCATGGGAGACTGCTGGCAGAAATTAGTGCAACTGGAATATCAAAGTGTGATTGAATGGATAGCTGTATTTCTGGAAAATATAACTGAGAGAATTAGAGTAGGCGAAGCTTTATCTGATCCTTTAATAATTAAGAAGGGAATTCCTCAACGTTGTATTATTGGAACTTAATGTTTTCTTGCATATATAAATTATATGAGTAAAGGAGTGGAATCAGAGTTCAGGCTTTCTGCGCATGATGTTATTCTGTATTGAGTAATAAATAACTTACAAGATTGTGAAAAACTGTAAAATGTCATCAGTAATGTTGTGAGTTGAAGAGTAGACTATGGTATGATGATAAACGGTATTAAAAGTCAGGTTGTCTGTTTCACAAATAGTAAATGTCCTCTCAGTTTCAATTACTGCGTTGACTGGGTGAAAGTTCCATATGGAGATCACTGTAAGTACCTACAGTAAGTGTTAATGTATTTATTTATATATATCTTATTTGGAGTAATCGTATAAATGGAATTGTAAATATAGGGTACAGATCTATGCACATGATTTTAAGGTATTTATATTTTAGTAAGGATAAAAGGCAGGGGGAATTTAAGCCCCCACCCCCAAACTAGGGTATGGTTCCAATGTATGGGATTCTCAACAGGATTACTTGATTCAAGAACTGGAAGAAATCCAAAGAAATGCAGCTCGATTTGTTGTAGGTGATTTCCGACAAAAGAGTAGCGTTACAAAATTGTTGCAGAGTTTGAGCTGGGAAGACTTGGGAGAAATGAAAGTAGCTGCTCGACTAAGTGGTATGCTCAGATCTGTCAGTGGAATGACATTAGTAGACGCATAAGTATGACTGGTGTCTTTAAAAGTAGGAAAGGTTATAATATGAAGATAAAGTTGGAATTCAAGAGGACAACTTGGGACAAATATTCGTTTATAGAAAGGGGAGTTAGGGATTGGAATAACTTACCAAGGTTAACAATGTTCAATAAAGTTCCAATTTCTTTGAATGGTTTAAGAAAAGGGTAGGAAAACAACAGATAGGAAATCTGTCACCTGGGCGACTGCCATAAATGCAGATCAGTGGTGACTGATTGATTAGTTTATTTCTAATTTAATAACAGTATATTTTCCCCTTTCTCCTAGATCGTTTTGTTGAAACATGTTAATTTAAGGAGATCTACCTATAATTTTACCCATTGTAGGGTTATATAATATATTCTTAATAACAAGAATGACGTTCTTTCAATGGAATAGTTTGCTTACAATAATTATTCATTCAAAGAAATGTACTTATAGTTTTGTCTATTGTAAGGTTCATTTTATTAAGTTAAATTCAAATTCTCCCCAAATGAAGACCTCTCATTAAGTCAGATATCGAATTAGATTAAGCTTGCGTTTAGAGTAACTACAGGCCCGCCTCCTCTTAGCACGCGTCTTTGTTGAATGTTAGCGTTTTGAAGCACGCCTGCGGCCTTATCCAAGGTAAGTTTTCTGTTACATTTTCTGAATGTTTTTCATTCTTCTCAATTCCCATGTCGTGCAAAAACTGTGGTTTGTGAATTTCTGAAAACACGGCGTACGTGTGAATGGTCTTCAGCGGGGAGCATTTTCTCTTAGCCAGCACATCTTGTGTGCCCTTATTGAAGTGCTCATTTAATTGATCATTCATTTATTGAGAGTACAGTGAATATTTCGTTTTATTTAGTCTTAGTTACTTGCAGGGACCGAGGTATGGGTTTCACAGTTTCAGCAGGAAGCTTGGAGTTGAGGGTCTATTTGTTCTCAAGCTATATGAAGAAAGAGGGGTTGCTACATGACGAACCCGACCTTCACGCGCTTCCTTTAGAACAAGAACATAATGGAAGACAATGGCGTGGACCAGTGGACCACATTTCGGAAACTCGGGGGGAGGTTATGATATCATACGACATGAGTTTGAAGTGAGCGTCGGGGAAGCGATGATTTGAACCAATGAAAAGGTAGCATCATTCCAATATTGGCTGTACATTGGTTAAAGCAAGAGATGGCCCTGAACGAGCATAGGACTGCGTATGGGAAGGCTAATTAATAAAAGTGACCAGCGCGTGGGCTAGCTGCACTTATTCGGCCGGAGTCTTCGAAGTAGTAACGTCGTGAGAAGAACTGTACTTACGGCGAGTGCGGAGTCAGGTATGTGTCTTGATCGTGTGGGGACTTTCTAACATTTAGCTCAATACGCTCAGACTTTGTAACCTATTTGATGATAATAATAATTAAAATCATGAATAAAAATATATAAATAAAATTACTCAAAACTTAATAAAATTAATAAGCATAATTAACCGAAATGTCCGCTGTATGGGCGCCAGAGTTCACCAGAATGGATCCCTCGAATTTAGATAAGAGCATGATAAACTTTATATCCCAGGGCGTGTACATAATGCTGCGTACTGGTACATCTGCTGCAGGCCTTACCTAACCTCCTGAAAACGACTAAATAGGTAGGAACTGCACCTAGGTTCATCAATAACACTGATTCTAAAATAGCTAACTATATTCTTAACAAATTCCGTGCATGAGCACCTCATCAACATACAACATTATACATATAATACACACATAAAATATTGCTGGAAGACTCCATATTTACAACAACAACAATAATAATGAAAATCGTGGGAAAACGAAAGCGAGAACTAAGCTACCATTTGTAAATAGTCCGATGAACAATGTACATGTATGAAGATAAATACCCTTCACTGTCTCTATATCAATTCGACTTACCGATTCTCATAATCGGCAGTTATCACATCACACAGATACTGTACCTTGTATTACTGTGTTCACATATTTTAACACTTGTTGTAAAGATATATACACACGTCTGTCGATCCTCAACATATAAATTTATGGAAAGTCTGAAATAGCTTTCACCAACATATAATGCTATGCCGCCACAAGTGCTACCATACTTAATGCGCAAGCACTCTCCACAATCATCCACTTTCCACGAACGTAACAAGACTACGCTCCACGAACGTTTGAGGTCCAGTCCATTCCAGCCGTGTCACTCCAGTACCGTGTATCAGCACCCCTTCCTTCCCGTACAGTGCGTCAGTTGTAGTTGTAGTTGTAGTTATCTTCCTTCTCGTTCCTTTACAATCACCTCTACAATCACCCTTACAATGTTCCTTACAATGTCTCTGGTTGCCGCCGTATGATCAACCTTTATAGACATCAACACCCCCCTCCTCTCAGATGAGACGTCTCGATTGGTGCTTGCCCACCAATCATGAGTGAACCTCTTGTCAAGACCAAGCCCTGAACTACTTCTTCCTCCCAAGGCAATAACAAACACTCGGGAGTTTTACATGAATCACCAAATTTTCCTAATACAACAACAAGCTCATATCATCAGGCTGGGATATATACATGACTAATGGAATTTCCTGACACAAGTACATCACAACAGACACTGGGGTAGCCATATGACTCATTCAAATTACCAGAGTTATTACAGCAATGTTTTCCCACTCGTGCAAAACAAATTACTCATACCTACATATGTGGATATCTTCCAGCTTACCAATATAAATGGCAAAATATACATATGAAATAATAATAATAATAATAATAATAATAATAATAATAATAATAATAATAATAATAATAATAATAATAATAATAATAATAATAATAATAATAATAAATCGAATACTGACAATAATATCTATAACTTCTACATATAATTCGGGGTGTGATATATGTACTATCACATAACGCCCCCTTGATGAATCGATGATATCACATATTATGATTCACCATAAAACAGAACTTCATACATAACCTTATAATGGCATAACTGAACACATAATTTACTGTAATAATGATATATACATTGCGTCTACTGCATTGTATTCGCACACACGAAATACAATTTATCCAAACAATAATAATAATAATAATAATAATAATAATAATAATAATAATAATAATAATAATAATATGGCTATGTACACACAACTCTGATTGTTTCATATACCATAGAACACAATCTCTTATTGCTACTGTACACATACATTAAAATTGATAATATATACATCCAAGGTGCAGATCTTATCTCTTATATCTGCGAAGGCTATAGATATTAAATGTCCCAAGAACCTTATTTTCAGCGGTTAGGAGCCTATAAGCACACTTGCCTATTCTACTGTCCACAGTATACGGACCCTGATATAAATGAAAAAACTATACATAAACTTAACATCAGCATCGATAAGCGAGGAATGCGTACCGCAACAAAATCTAACTACGTCTAGAATACACTCTATCTCACACACAAACATTCATCCCATCCAGTCACACAAGAATCATACAAACTTTCATTCGGAACATTCATAAAAAGGAAATCCCTCTTTCTGAAATATTCGGGAATCTTACAATGTTTACTCTTCAACAAAACCATAATTAATGCAAGCAAACAGATCACATACTTTTTCACACATTCCACATCGCTATCACTCAGCACGTCATTCAAATCATTCACACAACTCTCAGACTTAAATAAAACATTACGCACTCGCTTGGACAGGCTTTCCTTCATCTCACGCACATTTCCATTCTCACACACGCTCACTCTATTACTGAAATTCTTACCATAATACACTTTGAAACTGCTGTCATTACTACTTAATGACCCGACAATTAATCCATCTTCACCACATTCCATATCAGCTACTACTTGCACCACTTCCATGCCAACAACACTGCTACCCTCGACTCTCTTATCAGAAGTTTCATTAATCTCAAAGTCACCATTTTCACACATAATGGACTTAACTTTACTCTCCTTACGTAGACTTAAATCAACAAAAACATTCTCATGATGTATACTCCGTAAACACTCTTCACTCACAAAACAACCTTCATCAACTTCACAAAAAACTTCACTTTCAATTTCAGAAACTTCCACAAGATTATCGATCGCAACACCGCTATTACCATCACCACTAGCACAAAGTAAGACATCCGACACATCATTCTTACTTTCATCACGCCCCCTATTCTCAAAATCTCCCTGAACACAAAACACATGGTCATACAATAATTCCTTTTTCACGTCTACCTCGTAACTTACCTGTTTCATCGCGTGAATAGGAATTTCGGTATCGGACTGCCTATCTGACCCAACTAAGAAGTCCGATTCCGGTTTAAATTACTTGACGTGGACTGTTCACAATTATCATGTCTCGGCACTTGATCTGGAGGTCTTTGATCCGTACGCCCCCTACTTTCTGATTCCCCTTGATTAGGTCTTCTGCCATAATATTCCTGGTGATTATCTCCTTGGTTAGAGTGTCTGTTTCCCCTTCCGGAATTACCACCCTGATTCCCTTGTCTCCCATTATCCCCGTAATTTCTACCTTCACTTTGCCTAGTCCTCCCCTGCCCTTCCAAAGCATCAAACCTCTCTAACAGCTGCTCTAATTCCTTAATCGTAACAATATTCTGCTTACATGCAGCTAATCCGACCTTCTCAGGAAAATACCTCAACATCTGGCGGACTGTATCTCTCTCCGATGCTAGACCTTCAATATTCTGGCTGATCAGAACATGCGCCAAGAAATACTCCGTCATAGATACACCTTCCTGAGGTTTATACTTGCCAAATAGCACGCGATATCTTTCCCATCCCTGAATAGCTTCACTCCAAAATTTAGAACTACATTTCTCCCTAAATTCCTCCAAACTCGAAATACCCTGTCTGTAAACTTGAAACCAAGATCTCGCTTCTCCAACAAATGCAACATCCAACAGCTCATCAACCATACTCCAATCAATCAAGCCATCGTCAAGATTCTTGGAAAACCGTTTCTCCACCGTTTTCAAAAATTCCATCGGATTAAACTGCCGACCATTAAACTTGGGTAATTCAGAGTCCTTCGTACAAGATACGTACCTATTACATATATTGCTACCTACTTGGATTTGACTGATCTCCTGCCTTAATTTCACATGACATGATTTAATTCCTTCTTCCACTACCATTCTGGCATTTCCTTCTATTGACTTGAGGTCATCTTTTACCGACTTAAGGTCTTTCTCCAATTTCTCATTCTTCTCATCTATTCGCTTCGCTAAAACATTCTGATTGGTTTTAATTCTATCTATTTCTTCGACTTTATCTTCCACTATTTTTATTCTCTTATCACATTCCTTACTGTTTTCAACAAATTCTTTCCTAACTACATTAAATCGGCCTTCAATTTTCTCAATCAATTCCAAGCGTTGAGCTTCTATCTTATTGTTGACTTCCTGAATTTCCCTGCTTTGATGGTCAAACTTGGTTTAATTTGTCTATTCTACCATTCACAGCACTGCTTAAACTATCAATTTTACTAGACAATTCAGCACTCACTGCATTTAACTCCTTACTTTGACTATCAATCTTACTGGATAGTTCCGTACTAACTGAATTTAATTCACTATTAATACTGTATATTTCATTGCTTAAAAACTCAATTCACTCTTCAACTCTTTACTCTGACCATCAATCTTACTGGACAATTCAACACTCACTGAATTTAACTCCTTACTTTGACTATCAATCTTACTGGACAATTCAACACTCACTGAATTTAACTCCTTACTTTGACTATCAATCTTACTGGACACTTCATCACTCTTACTATTTAATTCAACACTTTCATTATCGATTTTGCTGGATAGTTCAACACTCTGACTATCAATCTTATTGTTAACAACATTTAATTCATCCTTGAACTCTTTATTTTGGATAAGAATCAGCTGTAGCAAACTACGAATGGAGGCCTCCTCTAAATCCCCTACATTCTGAGTTTGAGACGGGTTACTCGGTTCCTCACCTATCGTTACCGATTGATCTTTCCTACTATCAGCCATTTCGCTATTCTCACTGAAATTAGCTAAACTCGATGTGGTGGAATTCTTTTGATTTCTCTTATCCTGATTCATAGTACCCACAACTTTCAAAACCTCTCTACTTCTCAATTTTATAATACTGGACCCGCTACAACATTTCTTCATACTCCAAAATACACATGAAACATATAAAACACTTCACTGATATAGTATGCAGAATTCCAACCACACCTGATTAGTGCACCTACGCTTATAAGCCTAACAGATGTACCAATCATTCAGCCACACGTTGGGAAGCCAATTGTAACTTTCTTGAATGAATACTAATAAATAAAATCATGAATAAAAATATATAAATAAAATTACTCAAAAACTTAATAAAATTAATAAGCATAATTAACCGAAATGTCCGTAGTATGGGCGCCAGAGTTCACCAGAATGGATCCCTCGAATTTAGATAAGAGCATGATAAACTTTATATCCCAGGGCGTGTACATAATGCTGCGTACTGGTACATCTGCTGCAGGCCTTACCTAACCTCCTGAAAACGACTAAATAGGTAGGAACTGCACCTAGGTTCATCAATAACACTGATTCTAAAATAGCTAACTATATTCTTAACAAATTCCGTGCATGAGCACCTCATCAACATACAACATTATACATATAATACACACATAAAATATTGCTGGAAGACTCCATATTTACAACAACAACAATAATAATGAAAATCGTGGGAAAACGAAAGCGAGAACTAAGCTACCATTTGTAAATAGTCCGATGAACAATGTACATGTATGAAGATAAATACCCTTCACTGTCTCTATATCAATTCGACTTACCGATTCTCATAATCGGCAGTTATCACATCACACAGATACTGTACCTTGTACTACTGTGTTCACATATTTTAACACTTGTTGTAAAGATATGTACACACGTCTGTCGATCCTCAACATATAAATTTATGGAAAGTCTGAAATAGCTTTCACCAACATATAATGCTATGCCGCCACAAGTGCTACCATACTTAATGCGCAAGCACTCTCCACAATCATCCACTTTCCACGAACGTAACAAGACTACGCTCCACGAACGCTTGAAGTCCAGTCCATTCCAGCCGTGTCACTCTAGTACCGTGTATCAGCACCCCTTCCTTCCCGTACAGTGCGTCAGTTGTAGTTGTAGTTGTAGTTATCTTCCTTCTCGTTCCTTTACAATCACCTCTACAATCACCCTTACAATGTTCCTTACAATGTCTCTGGTTGCCGCCGTATGATCAACCTTTATAGACATCAACACCCCCCTCCTCTCAGATGAGACGTCTCGATTGGTGCTTGCCCACCAATCATGAGTGAACCTCTTGTCAAGACCAAGCCCTGAACTACTTCTTCCTCCCAAGGCAATAACAAACACTCGGGAGTTTTACATGAATCACCAAATTTTCCTAATACAACAACAAGCTCATATCATCAGGCTGGGATATATACATGACTAATGGAATTTCCTGACACAAGTACATCACAACAGACACTGGGGTAGCCATATGACTCATTCAAATTACCAGAGTTATTACAGCAATGTTTTCCCACTCGTGCAAAACAAATTACTCATACCTACATATGTGGATATCTTCCAGCTTACCAATATGAATGGCAAAATATACAAATGAAATACTAATAATAATAATAATAATAATAATAATAATAATAATAATAATAATAATAATAATAATAATAATAATAATAATAATAATAATAAATCGAATACTGACAATAACATCTATAACTTCTACATATAATTCGGGGTGTGATATATGTACTATCACAACTTCACTTAATTACTCATGATTTAGGAGTGAGCTAAACATATTTGTAGGCATGGGGGCCCGTAAGAACCGTGTCCAGATAATAATTTTACCTTTACGCACTAACAATTTTGTGTGGAATTTATCTTGGATAAACTTGCATTTCAGTGTCTTCATATTTCAGACGGAAGGAACGGTTTCGATATGAACATTTACGCTCTTAGTTGCCTGCCTGTTTAAAGTAGATTTTCCGAGGACACGAACGCCCCAGTTTCTAGTCCAGCATTGTGTACTGTTTCCGGATATTTGAGCTGTGACATAATACATTTGAAGTGCGGAGTGAGTGGGGAATTGACCTAGTTACGGTGTTGGATATCCGAAAAGTTGTCGCGTGGCTGAATGGGAACTGGTTTTCATGGTCACGGGAAATTAGTCCGGCTAGTGTAAATAACTGGTAGGTTTATTGACGCAGTTATAATACCGCGAATGAACGGAATGTAATAGTCAAGGTCCAAACCGGCAGTAGCAGGAAGACAACGAGAACACGTTTTTCTACACCAGGATGAAGAACCACGGACTGAATGAGTTCCAATTTGACTGGCTAGAAGGATTGGAAGCGGGGTGACTGGAATCGGGCGGCCGAATCAACAAAAGATGAGTATTAGATTTGCAATGTAATAATGTATTTGTGCACGCGTGTTAATGTAGACAAGGGAATAGGTTAGTTTCTTTTATTATTTAATTTCAGTAGGTTTAGCTGTTGGTTGGAATGACTACGTCATATTTCATTAAACGTAAGGAAGCTTGTATACTTAAATGTAAATAACTGTAAAGTACTTGTGGACCTATTGCATGAGGTCACAGCTTACTTTTTCCTTTTATCGAAATTTTATAGCTGAGTGGTTAACATCATTCTTTTTATAAGTCATTTTCTTGCTTTTAGCTTTTTTATTGATGTGTTTTCCTTTGATGTTTGAGACGCAGTGAACGTCTCGGGGCTTAATTATAAATGTAAAAAGAGGATTTAAATTAAAGTCAGGAAGGACTAGATTCATTAGATAAGGGGATTTCAAAGTGTACGAGAATGTTCCGTCACGTTTTCTCTGATTTATTGTATGAAGTATGGATGAGGATATGTGTTGGTGGAGATTGGATCCACGACCTCTGCTAGCCTCATCTTCATGATTATTTGTATGTAAATATGGGTGTGAATTAGTGATTGGTTCACGAGTTCTTCGATCGCAGTTTCGTATTCCAAGTTCAGAATATTAGTGTACCGGGCGGTACACCTCCGCTCCGCTAATTCAAACTTTGCGCCAGTTGAAATTCCTCTACTGGAGGAAGCCTCAACCGTGTTAATTCTAAAGTTTATCAGAAGATGTCATTACTACAAATTTTGAAGTGTTCTGAACTGTGTCTTTTTCGATTTATATTTGTTTTCTCTGTAGCAAGAAGTGTGAACATTCTCTTCTAGATGGCATCACTTAAGAACTACAATTGTGCACCCTAGTGCAAAGGGAAGGAACTTTTCTTTGAAGAAATTTTGTAGTCATAAGTTTGCTCTTTGTTAAATTTCTTTCTGTCATTGTTTAAGTTGGCAATGTTAATCCGTTCTTTCCGCCAGTTTGAAATTGGCCAATCGTAAATTTCTGTAATTAATTTTCCACCAATCCTGGTTTTCTTCTCCAGTTTTGACATGTAATATTTTGGCCGTCCAATAAAAAGCTTGGGGGCGGGTGTAATCATTCATAAAACGTCTCGAATTTTCCGCGAGGGTATATAAACTGCTGATTTTCTGGTCTCCTCGCCACTTCAGTAACATCTATCATTGTGTAAATTATGTAGTAGGGGGCGGGAAGCGCCTCTTTCGCCGGGCAGCAGTTCATCAATAAGGTAATGGCCTTTCAATAACTTATTTTCTTGCTAGCTCAGCAGTTTAACTCTCGGGGCAGATTCGATACCTTTTACCATGTAACTTTCCTCTAAAATGTAAAAGACTCTTGGTATAAATTCTGTCTCTTTAAACTACAAATTGGGATAGAGAGTGCCTAACCCTCTCGAGCTCCCATTCATTTTGTTTTGAGGTGACTACGTTTTCATAACAGTTTCCCTTCTACTCGTAATGTCATAAAGTTTTCTATCGTGTCACCTCCGTAGAATGGGATTAGCCCCTTGCATAAGCGGCCTAGAGCCAAATAGTTTTTAATAAAGTGTATTAGGAGTGCAAGTACGCCTCCACTCAAATTGGTATTTTGGGGCCATGTCATTGTCCGGTTTCTTCACTGAATAGGCCTCAGTAGGTTGGGTATTTTTACCCCTGTGTTATTGTTCTTGGAGGACAGCTTGAATGTGGAGTTTGGTGTGGCCTTTGATAGGCTGGAACTTTGAGAGCGGGTTGCTCTTCCAGAAAAATTTGTTTCTGCGTGCCTCGAGGAGGCTTTACTGTGTAATTGGGAGCAAGAGCTCCTGGGCATGATTGGGGTCTTGTACCCCTTTGTTAGATCTTGTATATGGGTCAAGTTGGGCTTATAGCTCAAGAATTGTGTGTCTGGCTCTCGGAGCCCAAGTCCTGTAACCACTGTAATTGTACATTCTCGATTTGTTGCTAGGCTACCAAGTACCTGTTATATTTGTTATTTCTTGATCTTGAAAAGAAAATATAACCTTGTTAAATTTTAAATTAACTTTAATTTCGTAGATTGAGACCTATTCATCCTAGCACCTTCTTTCACCTCTGCTGATCCACCAAACCACGGTAACAATAAGAATCAGTTTTCTTTAAATCTTGCTATTATTATTAACTTGATTTTCTCAAGTTGAGCGGGTAAGAAATTTCAGTAACTTTCAGAGTTTCGGACATGATCTATGTCTATTTGGTAATGTCTCAATTTCTAATATTTGAATTATTCCAGTTAGCCATTTTATTTATATTTAACGTTACGAGCGCGAGTGCTCTGGTATGTGACCAGCGTGGTATTTTTTTCTTGAGAGCGAAAGTAAGACGACGTCATTTATATTTGTATCAGTTTGTCAACTTTAGGACATGTGATATTTTTATGTGATATTGAGTAAGGGGACGAGTTCCTCATTCTAAAAGGCCTGCATTTGCATGATTGAGTAACTTGCCTCGGGTAGATTTGTGAGCAGAGTGTTTTAAGGATTGGACCCCGGATATTTTGGTATTTGCTACAATTTTGGGACACTGAACCTCCGCTTTTGAGTCATTCCGCCGTGTGGTAGGCGAGGATGATGTGTGTTTCTACCGAGGAGAGTTCTATTTAGTGGCCCAGATTATTCTGTCATACAATTTATATCAGGAATAATAATTAATAATTTTATGTGGCTATTTCTAGCCGAGTGCAGCCCTTGTAAGGCAGACCCTCCGATGAGGGTGGGTGGCATCTGCCATGCGTAGGTAACTGCGTGTTATTGTGGCGGAGGATAGTGTTATGTTTGGTGTGTGAGTTGCAGGGATGTTGGAGACGGCACAAACACCCAACCCCAGGGCTATTGGAATTAACCAATGAAGGTTAAAAGGTGGTGGTGGTGATTATTGTTTTAAGAGGAAGTACAACTAGACAACCATCCTCTAGAAGGTTAAAATGCCCGACCCGGCCGGGAATCGAACCCGGGACCCTCTGAACCAAAGGCCAGTACGCTGACCATTCAGCCAACGAGTCGGACATTTATATCAGGAATCTACGTTGAATAGGAAGTGATTGCTCAAAGTGTAAAATTTATCTCAGTAATATTTTCCATCGATACTGTGTGTGTGTGTTGCGTAAATGCACCATGCTTTTTCTTGGTGATGCCTGGAAAATATGACAAAATGTTTTTGTTCTTTGATATGTGCATATTGTGCCATGTATATGATTTTTATTGGGGTGTGGTTCCAATCCACAATTTTTTGTGTTCATGTGTATACTCATTATCGAGATGTATATATTGGTAGGATGTTTTACATCTCAGCGTTGTTTTGTTGTGTTAGATTAGTTATGTTCACCCCAAAGCGCATGAAAACACGTCCTTTCTTTAATGTTACGGACGCCCACTACAATATAAAGTGTGCAAAATGGGGGAAATACTCATCTAAAGTGGAAAGAATTAACAAACCAGCCAAAGCGTGGTGCGAGCACGCAGGCCATAGTTTTAAAGTGTAAAATTTTGGATTGTTCTTTCTAAATGTACGTATATGTGTCGGCAAACTCTTGTTAAAGTGGAATATATTTTTGATCCTCAAGATGAACTCTATAAGCAGTGAAAAAGGTGAGTCATATTTTTTGTCACATTCGATGAATTTTGCTCTATATTTTCGTATTTTCTTAATTGTTAATAAACATATGTTCCTCTAAACTGACTTCATGCCTCGCCTTGCGTCATTTATAGCCATTAGTTGACCTCGTCTTATGCATATTAGATATATGTTCCCCCATTAGATCCAGGGTGTAATTTTTTAGTTATTTTTTCGTAGTGCGAACTGAGCTCGCCTGGGAGCGGTTGACTAGTCTGGAGCAGATTACCTTGATGATAGAAAACGTGGACAGTAGCAGGTTCGAGTTCGGATGGTGGAAGCAATTTTCCCATTAGAATATTGCCATAAGCCTGGGTTCAATGCCAAACCTCTGCGCAGTGCTCAAATGGGATGAGAGCATACGACGCTGTAGGTGGTGATTCGTCCGTCGGATGGATACGTCAAGCCTTGAGGAGGCCCCCTTAATGTTATTAAACAGGGATGGTCTACAAGCCGACTTCTCATTATTATCATCATCATCCCACATCCAGACATGGATGTCAAATAGAAGCAGACAAGCAGAATAGGTCCTGGGACACTTCTTGCACTTAAATCCATATGATAAAGATTACGTTAAATACGTCTTTCGGCTCATAATTCTCAATGAGTTCGCACAAACCCGGTGAATACTCGTTAGATTTTCGTAAATCAAGTGAAGCACTCTCACCACGTTTGTTTTTGATACAAATTCCAGATCTTTCTTTAAACCCTGTAAAATAACCCTACCTTGCTTTAAAGTTGTGAATGTTCATTTTTACCAGCAAATTCCTCGGCTTTAGCACGAACCAATGGATCACTTCATTGGCGGCTGTTCAAATTGAAAATTGGGTGGTCACAAAATTTAACAGTAATAATAACAACGTATGAAGTCAAACGCTTGTCTCTCCCCTAACAGTGCTGTATATAATGGTATCACTTTCCAATAACGAATCTATCGAGCTCATGGTCGCCTTTCTTGAGCAAAATAAATAAATCCGTATGAAAATTCAGTCGACACACATGATTACTTTGTGCTTTTCGAAGCCAGTACATACACAGTGACATATAACACAATAAACAGTCACTCAAACTAGTTTTCACCAATGTTAAAGACTGCGGGATACCATAAAAAGTACTGCACCCTTGAAAATTGGTTATTGGTTTGGATAGAAAGAATATTTTATTACTTGAGTGGAACGATGTATAAATTTATCATCCAGGCAGGTGATTTCAACTCTGCACTGTCTGCTAGCCCGCAGGGAAACAGGTTTTTCCCGTGCCGTGTATGCGAGTCTGGGTTTTTTTTGTGCCTTGTTGAAGACATCAGAGGGGTGACACGTGGACAGGAACCCGACCAGATTAAAAGCGATCAATACTTTGAGATTTTGACGTCATGATATTTAACCAATTGGACCGCAAGGTTAGCCCGATCGCTAAATATCAGCCAATAAAAATTAATTAACAAACACACCTACGTCTTGAAGAAATAAATTCCCATGTACTTGGGGAAATCTCTCTCTTTGCTCATTTGCATTCGCTCAGTGCTCATTCTGTTCTGCTCATTTGGTCTTTGCTCATTTGCATTCGCTCAGTTGCTCAGTTGCTCACTTGTCTACGGGAATAATTGTTCGAGCACATGTGTCACTGGAAACGACGTATCCGACGTGGAACATTACCAGCATTTATTTGATGGAAAGACGAAAAATTTTCTGCTTCTGAGGAAATTTTACGACATAGAAATATCGGAAACGCCGCAGTTCAGATTTCTTTAACTTTATAAATCTGAAGAATATTTTTAAAGTAGGTAAAAACTGTGCCATCTTGAAGAATCCAGTGTGTGTTGAGTACTTTTTCTAAGACAGATCTTTTAGTTTCAGCTTTCACCAGAAAACGCAAGATCCCCAGCAATCCTGAAATATCTCGGAAGAATGGAACTTCAGCATTACAACGGAGTTTGTAATTGTCCTAAGTCCTCGCCTGCTGCAGCCATGTATCATTAAAATGTGAGGCATAATTCAGCCCGGGAGAGAATAACATCGGAGATGGATTTTGGTTAAATATTCATTGATCATCAACCGAGTCCAGAAGCCAATTCTACTACAGCTAAGATTTTAAATTATACTTCTCTCTGTTTTCTGTTGTAATAATTATGTAGACGTAGTCCTTGCTTGAATATTTAAAATCATTTCTAATAGTCTTTGTAGTTAGGAATTTCACTCTTCTTTCACTGGTGTTGGTAGATTTGATGTGTGTGAGAGTGTATTTGGGACCTATAATTTGTTCTATTTGAGTGAGTGCTTCGTGACATGTTCTCACTGTCCCATGATAAGTCTAGGAAAGTGTTAAGAATATTTGACCCACGCGATAATAATTATTAATTTATAAATTAATGATGGAATAATTTTTGAATTATTTGGGGCAGAATATCGACGTGTTCTGTGAATTTAGGATTTTTCCTTGATGTTTTGTGGTTTACCATAGATTCGAGATAGAATAGAGTCATCTATGATTTCATTAAACCATAGCCTGCGATGACGCGACCGCACGTGTATAATAATAATAATAATAATAATAATAATAATAATAATAATAATAATAATAATAATAATAATAATAATTGACATTATTACGGTCTAATAGAATGTTTAAAGGTCATGAGTGTAATTATTGCTGTACTTATAAGTGATTAATGTGTGCTATTTTGAAGTAGATGTTGGCCTGGAATATTGGTCGTGGTTTGGATGTCCACAAATTTTGCATTTACTGTTATTGGTATTTTTGAGACTTGTAAATGGATCTTAAGATAGGATTTTATTTGTGTGTCCATTACATGAGTCAGTTAAGGAAGAGAGTGTGTCTTTGAACACAATTTCTTCTTATGCAGCACATGTTGATCAATAATTTGTGATAATAAGAGATTAAAAATAACGTAGTCGTGACTCATAGACCGTATGCGCGAATATTTATTTATCTGTGACTGTAGGCAGTTCTATGGAACTTTTAGTGATGATTTCTACTGTAAAATTATCCTGGAACATCGTTGAGGAATCTATTTCATTGGAAAAGTGATAATCCTGTCACAATCACACGTCAGACGATCGTAATGGTAGCCCTTGTCTGATATGGTCATCGAGAGAAGCTCTCATATTTCAAATAAAAATTTAAAAATAAAAATCAAGAGATAGGATTCGATAAATTTATTTAATAATATTACCGTGGACCAAAGCTTGAATGTGAGATGGATGAATGACTGATTTTACTTATAATTGTGATTTCCATGGTTATATTTCGTCATGTTGTGTGTACGCTGAGCGCGTAAAGTTTCGATTTTTTTTGTTGTTTTGTGGCGAGCATATTTGGCTCAATTATGAATCTTTAAGTGATTTTATGACGGAATAAGATATATTAGGATCCTTGCTTCGAGGGAAAATACTTAAGCAAGGATCGCGTCAATGAACTAAGCTCACAAAAATGTAAAATGTTTAACGCTCCAATGCGAGAATTTTAGGTCTTTATTGTGAGTTGTGCACAACACTAGGTCAATTGACATAAAAATAAGAATTAAATGAGTTGGATATTGGATTTCAAAATAATTTTATTATATAATTTGAAGCTTAAATAATTAATTGAAATAATATTTAATTAATAGAAATGAGTTATTGGATTTTTCGTGTGAGGTAGAAAATTTTGACTCACGGTAAAATGAATTGCAGAGTATTGTTAATTCAAATATAATTCAAAAAAAGGAAAATAATTCAGAATTTTGATATTTTGAGGTAGGATTTTCTCAAATAATAATTTATTTAATTTCTTAGGACGATTTATTAAGACCCACTTTCGTATTTTTACAGAATGCAAATTAATGGAGAACTGCGGAGGAATTCCAGCAGGGAAGAGATAAATAATTTTAATTCAAGATTTTGAAAATATTTATTGAATCTGGAAAGTGCTAATATTTTATTTAATAAATGTTAAAACCCATTTCTTTTAGTGTTTTCATTTGTCGTCAGTCCTTAGATTGTCCCTGACCCCTATAATTTAGCGTCGCCTGTATGCGAACGTTCCGCCTCTGGGACTTTTGCTTACCGGCTGAGCTGCCCGGCAAAACGGGGGCAGGTAGTACAAATTTGGCGCCCGTAACGTGCTTGGCCCGAATTTCATCGACGACGCCAATCTAAGGACTCGATCTTGTAGTCCAAAATTTGGACATAAGCAAGATGCGGCGACAATAGGACTTTTGGGTTATTTGATAACATTTATTAGCCCAGATCTCTGTGGCAGAGTGCACTTTGGTTAAAGTTAGGAAGGGCCATGTTGAATGCTTGAAACAAAATCTTGGAGATTAGGAAAATTTCATATTTTTTTATGCGATTGCATTTGCGCAACATTTCGGATTTTAATAGTTAAATATTATTGAAATGATATACAAATCTTCCCCTAAGGAGGTGAGCCTAATTCATTAGTAGACGTGGAACTGGACTCTGGTTTATACTCTGATATTATTCTCCCCGAGGTCTGAACTGCCGTTTCTTGAAAATTTGGTATTGTGGATGAATGGCGTGCATTTTTGGAGAATGCGTTAGGAAATTTGAAAGATAGCTTGAAGCAGGACCTAAGTGAAAATAGTGCTAAATTAAAACATGAACTTAGTGCTGAATTTAGTGAAAATCAAGCTAAACTTGAGCTTAGACTGACCGAGAACAGTGATAAATTAAAACAGGATCTTAGTGAAAATCAGGAGTGATTGAAACAGGACCTTAATGAAAATCAGGAGCGATTGAGGCAGGAATTAAGTGAAAATAATGAAAAACTGAAATTAGAACTGAACGAGGGACAGGATAAATTTAAATCCGATCTTAAAAGTGCATTGGAAGAAATACAGAATAGGACGGACGAAAACATTAATAAACTGCACATGGACGTGAAATTATTTAATGGGAAAATAGCATCCATTCAGAGTGAACTTGTAGCAGTCAAACAGAATTTCTCAGACTTTAAAGGTGAAATACAGGCGGGTATTACAAGTTCGTTAGCTGAGATGTCGAACGAAGTTAGTGAGAGACTCGCTAAAGTCCAGACAGATGTACTACAGGGGCTTGATAAGTACAAAAATGAGGTGGAGAAAAACTTTCAGAATATTGAGGAGAAAATTGTGGACAATGCAGAGGACCTTACAGCGACTAAGGCAGCATGGAGTAAAAAGTTTACCGGCCTTTACGAAACTTTGAAACAGGTGGAAAAGGGAGTCATAGCAGAAATAAAAGTTTCCCAGGTAACCACGTCAGAAAGGCTAGAATATTTCTATGAGACTATCGAAGAGACACAGACAGGTCTTAAAGAAATAAAAACGGAAATGGACAAGGAAATTAGCGAAGTAAAAGCTGCGTCCGAGGCATCGAAGCGAGAACTTCAGGACGGAATTAAGGAACTTGTTGAAAAGCTTAAGATATTCAAACTTCAGGGCGAGAGTCATAATATTGTCACTTCAACTTTATTGGAAGGGCAAGGTCAATTGGAGAAGCGGATGTCTGGTGAAGTCCCGTCTTCAACTCCAAAAGTGGTGGACATGGCTAATCCCTTAAATAACACCAATCCTTACATAAATCAGGACAGTAGTGGGATAAATTCGGCAAATGTTTCAGGTCAGACTCAAATTGTTAATATTATTAAACTTCATGAGGAACAGCCAAAGAAGTTCAATAATGTTAAAGGCGTTACTCCTAAAAGCTTCATTCGTGAACTTCAGGAATACTTTAGAGATAATAAGATACCTCCTGAACGCCAATTAAGGGTGGCTGAACGCTATTTAGAGAATTCAGTATTAACATGGTATGAAGCGTTCAAGTATTCATTTGAAGATTTTGAAGGGTTTAAGAAAGCATTTCTGGAGAGATATTGGAACAGTGACCTACAGCATAATTTGAAAACAGAACTCTACGCTAAGAGGTACGCTTCTTCGACGCCCACACGCTACGCTGATTATTTTTCGGCTCAATTACGTAAACTAAAGGATCTTGATATGCCACCCTCAGAAGTTGAAGTAGTCCGTGTAATAATAAGGCAACTTCCAGCGGACATTCAACGTATAATGATTGCTTCGAACGCGCAGACCGCAATTCAGGCTGAAGCCGTGCTTCGTCAACTCGATTTAACTTCGAGAGAGCAACCACGACGTAACCAAGGTCAAGAGCAACAGGTGTTGCAAGCTACAGTCGTCCGAGCCGACAGTGGAACTTCATTCAACCAAGGGAGACCTAGCGGTCGAACTACAAAGGAAATGTCACCGAGAGACCGTTCTTCTAGGTCAGGACACAGAAGTGACGAGGAGAGAGATTATTACCGAAGGAATGTACGACGCAGACCATATGAAAATATTCGAGGAAGGTGGAGAAGAAATAGCGAAACTAACTATACGGGAGGAGAAAAAGAAACTGGAGACAAGAAGAGAGAGAGAAATACATCCAGGAATTACGCAAGGAAAATCTGGAGAAATCCAAGTTGCGTCACGCGATTCAGGACCAGGACGTGAACCCAGATATAGTAGGAGCAGAAAGTTTAGAATACCAAAGGGCTAAGCAAGAAGAGAATCGTCAGCGCTATGAAAAGGAAGATTATAGCCAAGGGGCTATTAAAAAAACATCCATCCAACTAGAAAATGATAGTACGAATCCTAACTCTTGTAATTCAGAGGTCCCGAAGGAATGGATTGTAGTTCAGATTGATTCATGGGTTACTAAATCTGATGATCTGTTAGAAGAAAATCATGAGGCTAGTAGAAATGATGCAAGGACATTACCAATAATATTAGCTAGAATTTGTGGCGTGAGAGTTAAATGCTTAGTTGACACCGGCTCCACTATTAGTGTAATATCAACATCATTTATGAATGACTTAAGAGAAAGGCATGAAATACCTATCATTCCAGTCCCACATGTTAAAATTAAAGGAATTATCCCTGACAAGATTGTAATTTGCAAGCAGCAAACATTTCTCGATGTGGAAATCGGAAACACCAAGTTCCCTAATATATTTTTGGCTATGACAAATATCAAATTTAATATCATTCTTGGAATGGATTTTCTTACATCATACCACGCAGACATTAGTTTGGACTCCAACCAAATAGTATTTCGTCTGGAGGAATTTTCAGAAATTACGGTCATGAATCCTGTTGATGTAACCGACCAAGAGGTGTTCCACATAAATTGCGCCTTAACATCGAGGGAGAAAGAAGACCATGAGGCCTTAGAAGAAATTCATCAGGTTCTGGATGACATCATTGAAGAGGGCGAAAATAGAACACATCCCTTGGATCTTATAAATCAGAAGGTGAATTCAGCTCAGGGAACTGATAAGGAAAAGGAACAACTTCGTAATTTATTATTAAAATACAAGAACTTGTTTGATGACAAACCTGGACAAATCCCAGATTTTAACTATTCATTGGTGGCAACTGACTGGACTCCTTTCAAAAAGAAGCCATACCCGATCCCGGAGAAATTCCATTCTAGAGTGGAAAAATTAATCGAAGGCATGGAGAAAGATGGGATTATAATGAAAGCTAGTACACCCTTTCTTAGTTCTTTGGTCATCGTAAGCAAGCCAGATGGATCCCTTCGTTTGTGTTTAGACGCTCGTGAGATAAACCGCAAGCTAATCCCTGAAAGAGACCAGGCACCTGCTATTAAAGAAGTGCTGAGGAAATTTCGAGGGATGAATCTCTTTACGTCAGTCGACTTCACTTCTTCATATTATCACATTCTTCTGGAGGAAAAATCTAGACTCCTAACGGGATGCATGTTCAATCAACAGACCTACGTCTTCCGAAAATTGCCCTTTGGCATATGTAACGCAGGAACCGCTCTTATTCGAGCATTGGATCGATGTCTTACGGAGGAAGTAAAGAGCTTCACGTCGAGGTACATTGATGATTTACTTTTGGCCAGTGAAACCTTCGAAGATCACTTATCTAAACTGGAGAAATTGCTGGAGAATCTTTCTAGAACGGGATTCCATATAAATCTAGCCAAGTCAAAATTCTGTCAGACTGAAATTTTATTTTTAGGACATATAATAGATGGTGAGGGAATCAGACCTAACCCGGTCAAGATTGAAGCCATAAGTAAATTTCCAAGGCCCATAAGAGTAAAACATGTAAGGCAATTTTTAGGGATGGCCAACTTTTTCGCCAACCATTGCCCTAATTTTACGCAGACTGTCGCACCTTTACAGGATATGCTAAAAAAGGGGAACAGATGGAAATGGAATGATGAATGTGAGACAGCATTTAATAAGACCAAGGAAATGCTGATACAAAATGTCAAATTGGGATATCCAGACTTTGGAAAACCGTTCATATTACAAACAGACGCATCAGGTATTGGAATTGGAGCTGTGTTATTCCAAGAAAATGAGGAAGACCCTGAAAGGAGAATTTATCTTGCCTTCGTCAGCAGAAAATTGGGAAATCACGAAAAGCACTACACGGTTACTGAATTGGAGATGTTGTCAATAGTTTATGCTCTCAAATACTGGCAGAAGATAATATATGGTTATCAAATTATTATCAGGACTGATCACAAAGCTTTGACTTTCATGTTGAAAACTACCATGGCATCCGAACGAATATTCAGGTGGACGATGTTTGTCCAGCAATTTGACATTAAACTGGAGCACTGTACTGGAAAAAGCAATTTGTTAGCTGACTGTTTAAGTCGTAACCCGAATGCCGATACTGAGGAAATCCATCAGATTGAATTAGTTTCAGAGGACCACGAATTTTTAAGAAAATTACGTTACATCCGGCAAGCCCAGAAAAGAGACAAAGATTTAAGAAACATCATAGACTTTTTGGAGAAAAGAATCAAACCCGGAGAACCTAATTACAGAAGATATAAGAGGAAAGCTTCACGTTACCAATATTTGGATGGAATATTGTTTAAATTCATTGATTCTGCAAAATCTGAACTTAGAGTTGTGGTGCCTCCAAAATTACAGGAATCCCTTATCTGGCATACGCACAGAATAACAGGTCATGGTGGTATTGACAAGACGGTTGCCACTATTCAAGAGAAATTCACTTGGGAGAAACTTCGAACCATTGTTCGTAATGTAGTCCGCACCTGTGATACTTGTCAGCGAGTGAAACCTAGCTCTCATCTGCTTCAGCACAGTCCTATTCCCATAATACCTACAGGGCCTAAACAGTTATTTGCAATGGACCTATTTGGACCAGTCCCGATCTCTAGGAGGGGAAACCGACATGTAATAGTCACTATCGACGTATTTTCTAAGTATATTGCCTTGTATCCTATCCAAACGGCGAATTCCAAATCTGTAATCCGTCGGATAATCCGCAACCTGATACCTCATGTGGGCAAGCCAAAGGCCATATTGACTGATCACGGATCACAATTTACCTCCGCTGAATTTCGTCAAGCTATGGAACAATTGGGCATTAAGCATATATTGAATTCTGTCCGCCATCCATCGAGCAATCCAGCTGAAAGAGTAATGCAGGAACTGTCAAAATTCTGCCGTATTTTCTGCGGAACTACACATTGGTTATGGATGGATGTGTTACCAATTATGATGGAATGCTTAAATAACACTATGCACGAGGCAACATCTCAGATTCCAGTTGTTCTTCATTTTGACAGACGACCTTACCGACCTTGGGATAGTATTATTCAATGCCCAGGAAATGTAAAACCTACCCTGGAGGAGAATATTGAGAAGGCAGCTAAATCTCTAAAGGAACAAGCTGAGAGAAGGCAAAGACGTGTCAGAAACAAGAAGTTTCGTCGTCCATTAAAATTACATGAGCTTGTGTTACTCAAGAAACCAGCTTCCTCAGAAACCACAAGTAAATTTTATGCCAAGTTTGCACCGTTATTTATTGGGCCGTACAAAATTATTAAAGTCTATGGGAACAATGCCTATCGCATACAAAGTCTTGATCAATCATATGAAGGAGTTCATAATGGTTCAAATTTGAAGAGTTATAACTGTCCTAAACAATCTGCTATAAATCAAATAAACGTCATCTTTGAAGAGGAAACGTCATGGAGCGAAGATGAGGATCCGATCTACCTTCATGCTTCAACGCAGGTCGATATGACGGAAGAAGTATGCAAAGAATGTCAGGAGTTACAAGATTCCGCCATGAGTAAATTACGCTTGCTTTGTGCTGCGCTGGAACTGGACAATAGTAGGCTACGTGCTGGAACGTCATCTGGAATAATTATGGAATAGTGTGACACATCACTGTACTTCAAAATTTTCAAGGGACATGTTAATTATATTTCCAGATGATAATGATTTAATCTGCCCATCAAATCATTTTTTTCAGCCACGGGAGAATATGCACCCTTGAAAATTGGTTATTGGTTTGGATAGAAAGAATATTTTATTACTTGAGTGGAACGATGTATAAATTTATCATCCAGGCAGGTGATTTCAACTCTGCACTGTCTGCTAGCCCGCAAGGAAACAGGTTTTTCCCGTGCCGTGTATGCGAGTCTGGGTTTTTTTTGTGCCTTGTTGAAGACATCAGAGGGGTGACACGTGGACAGGAACCCGACCAGATTAAAAGCGATCAATACTTTGAGATTTTGACGTCATGATATTTAACCAATTGGACCGCAAGGTTAGCCCGATCGCTAAATATCAGCCAATAAAAATTAATTAACAAACACGCCTACGTCTTGAAGAAATAAATTCCCATGTACTTGGGGAAATCTCTCTCTTTGCTCATTTGCATTCGCTCAGTGCTCATTCTGTTCTGCTCATTTGGTCTTTGCTCATTTGCATTCGCTCAGTTGCTCAGTTGCTCACTTGTCTACGGGAATAATTGTTCGAGCACATGTGTCACTGGAAACGACGTATCCGACGTGGAACATTACCAGCATTTATTTGATGGAAAGACGAAAAATTTTCTGCTTCTGAGGAAATTTTACGACATAGAAATATCGGAAACGCCGCAGTTCAGATTTCTTTAACTTTATAAATCTGAAGAATATTTTTAAAGTAGGTAAAAACTGTGCCATCTTGAAGAATCCAGTGTGTGTTGAGTACTTTTTCTAAGACAGATCTTTTAGTTTCAGCTTTCACCAGAAAACGCAAGATCCCCAGCAATCCTGAAATATCTCGGAAGAATGGAACTTCAGCATTACAACGGAGTTTGTAATTGTCCTAAGTCCTCGCCTGCTGCAGCCATGTATCATTAAAATGTGAGGCATAATTCAGCCCGGGAGAGAATAACATCGGAGATGGATTTTGGTTAAATATTCATTGATCATCAACCGAGTCCAGAAGCCAATTCTACTACAGCTAAGATTTTAAATTATACTTCTCTCTGTTTTCTGTTGTAATAATTATGTAGACGTAGTCCTTGCTTGAATATTTAAAATCATTTCTAATAGTCTTTGTAGTTAGGAATTTCACTCTTCTTTCACTGGTGTTGGTAGATTTGATGTGTGTGAGAGTGTATTTGGGACCTATAATTTGTTCTATTTGAGTGAGTGCTTCGTGACATGTTCTCACTGTCCCATGATAAGTCTAGGAAAGTGTTAAGAATATTTGACCCACGCGATAATAATTATTAATTTATAAATTAATGGTGGAATAATTTTTGAATTATTTGGGGCAGAATATCGACGTGTTCTGTGAATTTAGGATTTTTCCTTGATGTTTTGTGGTTTACCATAGATTCGAGATAGAATAGAGTCATCTATGATTTCATTAAACCATAGCCTGCGATGACGCGACCGCACGTGTATAATAATAATAATAATAATAATAATAATAATAATAATAATAATAATAATAATAATAATAATAATAATAATAATAATAATAATAATTGACATTATTACGGTCTAATAGAATGTTTAAAGGTCATGAGTGTAATTATTGCTGTACTTATAAGTGATTAATGTGTGCTATTTTGAAGTAGATGTTGGCCTGGAATATTGGTCGTGGTTTGGATGTCCACAAATTTTGCATTTACTGTTATTGGTATTTTTGAGACTTGTAAATGGATCTTAAGATAGGATTTTATTTGTGTGTCCATTACATGAGTCAGTTAAGGAAGAGAGTGTGTCTTTGAACATAATTTCTTCTTATGCAGCACATGTTGATCAATAATTTGTGATAATAAGAGATTAAAAATAACGTAGTCGTGACTCATAGACCGTATGCGCGAATATTTATTTATCTGTGACTGTAGGCAGTTCTATGGAAATTTTAGTGATGATTTCTACTGTAAAATTATCCTGGAACGTCGTTGAGGAATCTATTTCATTGGAAAAGTGATAATCCTGTCACAATCACACGTCAGACGATCGTAATGGTAGCCCTTGTCTGATATGGTCATCGAGAGAAGCTCTCATATTTCAAATAAAAATTTAAAAATAAAAATCAAGAGATAGGATTCGATAAATTTATTTAATAATATTACCGTGGACCAAAGCTTGAATGTGAGATGGATGAATGACTGATTTTACTTATAATTGTGATTTCCATGGTTATATTTCGTCATGTTGTGTGTACGCTGAGCGCGTAAAGTTTCGATTTTTTTTGTTGTTTTGTGGCGAGCATATTTGGCTCAATTATGAATCTTTAAGTGATTTTATGACGGAATAAGATATATTAGGATCCTTGCTTCGAGGGAAAATACTTAAGCAAGGATCGCGTCAATGAACTAAGCTCACAAAAATGTAAAATGTTTAACGCTCCAATGCGAGAATTTTAGGTCTTTATTGTGAGTTGTGCACAACACTAGGTCAATTGACATAAAAATAAGAATTAAATGAGTTGGATATTGGATTTCAAAATAATTTTATTATATAATTTGAAGCTTAAATAATTAATTGAAATAATATTTAATTAATAGAAATGAGTTATTGGATTTTTCGTGTGAGGTAGAAAATTTTGACTCACGGTAAAATGAATTGCAGAGTATTGTTAATTCAAATATAATTCAAAAAAGGAAAATAATTCAGAATTTTGATATTTTGAGATAGGATTTTCTCAAATAATAATTTATTTAATTTCTTAGGACGATTTATTAAGACCCACTTTCGTATTTTTACAGAATGCAAATTAATGGAGAACTGCGGAGGAATTCCAGCAGGGAAGAGATAAATAATTTTAATTCAAGATTTTGAAAATATTTATTGAATCTGGAAAGTGCTAATATTTTATTTAATAAATGTTAAAACCCATTTCTTTTAGTGTTTTCATTTGTCGTCAGTCCTTAGATTGTCCCTGACCCCTATAATTTAGCGTCGCCTGTAAGCGAACGTTCCGCCTCTGGGACTTTTGCTTACCGGCTGAGCTGCCCGGCAAAACGGGGGCAGTACGATATTGCAGCATACCGAAGTCTAAAACAAAGACTATTTATTTTAAAAGAAGTATGAGTGGACACAAATTCCGTATAGAGATGGCAGCACAATATGTATAGTGTGGTCAACGAGTGCTTCATTCTGACTGGCTAAATGTCCCGTCAGGTGATTTAAACGTACGTATTCCACACAAAGCAATTTCAGTGAAGCTTACGCTTCCCATTTTAACTTTAAAACTAGTGAAAATATGTTTGTGTTAAACAAGGAGGATTATTTAGTATTATCAGTTTTGAAATGTGTGTGAATTCACGTATTTGTGAGGTCTGAGTTTTGAAGAAAATTACGCCAGGCTGTTGTGCTTATAGATGCAGAAACAGTTCCGGAAATGGTTTTAAAATGAAATTGGACAATTGATTGTTTTCAGCTCTGAAGGTAGCACGTTTTAAGGTGCACCCAGCAACGACTAGAGTTATCTAATGCGTTAGAATTGTAACATAATAACAAAATGGGTTCGTAATTTTATGGAGGCCAAGAGAGTAAATGTCAGATATCTCCGTTAATATTTACAGTATCGAAATCTTGTACATTACTTAAGTTATTTAGAATATATATTTCCGATCTTTCACGTTTCGTGCAATTTTATCGTGTGAGGAAAAATAACGGAGACCTTCATTTCTTCTTCTTCTGCTTCATCTGTTTACCCTCCAGTGTCGGTTTTCCCTCGGACTAAGCGAGGGATCCAACCTCTACCGCCTCAAAGGCAGTGTCCTTGAGCTTTAGACTCTGGGTCGGGGATACAACTGAGAAGGATGACCAGTACCTCGCCCAGGCGGCCTCACCTGCTATGCTGAACAGGGGCCTTGGGGGAGGGATGGGAAGTTTGGGAGGGATAGACAAACAAGAGGGAAGGAAGCGGCCGTGGCCTTAAGTTAGTTACCATCCCGGCATTTGCCTGGAGGAGAAGTGGGAAACCACGGGAAAACACTTTCAGGATGGCTGAGGAGGGAATCGAACCCCCTCAACTCAGTTGACCTCCCGAGGCTGAGGTGACCCCGTTCCAGCCCTCGTACCACTTTTCAAATTTCGTGGTAGAGCCGGGAATCGAACCCGAGCCAACGGGGGTGGTAGCTAATTACACTAACCACTACACTACAGAGGCGGACGACTTTCATAATTATACTATTTTTCACCAATTTCCAAATATCCCCAAAAATATCTGTTTTGTCTAAAACCTGCAATAACAAAATTGATAGGAAAGGTCACTTTCGATCATTTCTGGCTCATTTATTTTCTCTGTATGAGCTCTCACGATGGATATATTCTCAAATTCAAGCTTTTATGGCTATTGATATCTTAAAGGACCAAGTTTAAGTGCCGCCTAGCATCAAGTTGAGCTTTCCCATACTTTATGATGATGGCAATAATAGTACGACTCCTTGCCTAAATGATTGGTGTACTGCCTTTCAGTTCAGAGGGTGCCGGGTTCGACTCTCGGACGGGTCGGGAATTTTAATAGCTTCTGATTAATTCTTCTGTGTCGGGGACTGGGTGTTTGTGTTTGTCCCAACACTTTGACCTTCATATTCATACAACACACCACACTACAAACCACCACAAAAACACGCAATTGTGATTACAGGACGGGCATCCGGCCGTAAGGCAGGGCCAAATCTACATGTGTGATGCAGTTCGCTCCCACAACCCCACGGTTGTGGGAAGAGTTGTATGAGAAGAAGATAATGATAACAATAATAATGTATTAGCATATCTGACAGTAGCAAATAGAAAAATAGAGCAGATATCTACCAGTACTAACCGAACGGGGGCACAGAAGTAGTCGTATATCACAGGGATCGAAGCGCGGGTGGGCGGTAACCGAGTCCTGAATGCAAGTACCCCAGAACAACGATAACTGTTGTTTTCACAGAGCAACGAGTAGTATTTTCTCAAACTACAGTATATTGTATAGTGATACTAATATTTAATTGCCCATTGGGTGATCAAACCATAGCCGTCATTACCAGAGCACAATACACGAGTACCCCGGGACCACGGCAGTTGTTTGTTTTCACGACTAAAGAATAGCAGGTTTTCGTTATTATTTATATTAGTACCATGAGTAGAATGGTACAGTGTATTATGTTAACTTATGTTAATATAAATGTGGAGATAGTTAATAAAATTTTGTCTATCGTCGGTTAACAAATCATAATAATTTTCCATCTTCTGCGTGTGATAAGATTATAATTATAAGTACCGGTAAGTCATACATAAAAAATATATTTCTATGCTTAGCTTGATGATACCGCATTGTATACTCAAATACGTAAAACCATGTAACCAGGAATATGGTATTGTTAATTTTTAATTCAAAATAATATAGGCTTTTTTTTTTTTTTTTTTGCTAGTTGCTGTACGTCGCACCGACATAGATGGGTCTTATGGCGACGCTGGGATAGGAAGGCCTAGGAATGGGAAGGAAGCGGCCGTGGCCTTAATTAAGTACAGCCCCAGCATTTGCCTGGTGTGAAAATGGGAAACCACGGAAAACCATCTTCAGGGCTGCCGACAGTAAGGTTTGACCACACTATCTCCCGGATGCGAGCTTACAGCTGCGCGTTCCTAACCGCACGGCCAACTCACCCGGTAGGCTAACTTTACAGTCATCACATACATTATTCAAGACAATGACTATCCTATTTCAAGCCAAATGTATAATAAAATAAACTTTATTATCAGCCTACCTACCAACACAGACTTCCTAACCACTTACCCTAAGTCATTGTCGGTTGTTGTATACTACATATAAATCTAAATTGTTAAGTTTTATGCCAGGTATTCAGACTCTGAATATAACAAATACTGATATATATATACAGTATAAGCAAAATAAACATCTTTAAACACTCAATTACCGTTTTCTATTCTTTATTCAAACAATAATCCTATCACTGATTGACTACTTGGCTAAAACATGGCTTCTGGACCGGACTTGGTCACATTGTACATATAGTCACAGTAGTAAGGTGTATTTACTGGAGCACATTTTACGCGAGCACTTGCCTTGCAGTAACTGCTCCGTAAGGCATGATGTCACTATCACTCGCACATGCGCGAAACTTGCCACAGCGAGAGCACACAGCCAACAAACAACGATGGTAATCTGAAAAGTAGAACCCACCAAATTTAAAATGTGAAAGATCACATAAATTAAATACCGAGTAATTAAAGGATAACTTGGGTTCCAGATTCTGGGTGTTGGCGCGCACTCGCGCTCTTGTACACGAGCCGCCACTGGACCACTTACTGGTATATTGCACATTACTGTTGTTTGAACCACTTATACACATACTCGCCACTGTCGGAAAATTCACCGCCTCTTACACGCTTCTTGCTTCCTCCTTATAGACTCCAGCTCACCATTACTTGTAATGTTGATAATGTGTTCGGTAGTATCCCATTGTCTTTGGCAATGTCACCAGTCACTTTTCTTCCTGACGCCTCTTTCCACCTCTCTCCACTTCTTTTAGAACTACCTCTTTCTCTAATGTTAGGCTAACACATGCGCTGCACTTCGACTGGTGCACTGAAAAATTATTACAACTTAACAACAAAGTCCTTTGGTCATTAACTACAGAACAGTTATGAAGATGTTCGTTAGCGGTAATTGCTTATTCTTACAACTCCATGACTAGTGGGGTAGGAGGTTGAAGGGTGTATTATACATGCACGCGAAAGATGTGGATAATCCCCACACTAATGACGATAGTTTGAAGGCTGTATACCACCAAACAAACGCTTTCTCTTTCCTGTAGCGGTCTCTGAAAAACTCGAAACCATATATCAGGTGTATGCATAAGTTTTTGCCGGATTTTGTGGTAAATAAAACACGTAATTTTCAGGGGAAATTCATTTCTTTTAATTCAAAATATTGGCCATCGGCTTCTGCACACTTCGCCTATCTTTCAGGTAAGTTATGAATACCTTGCCAAAAAATTTCTTGTTTTCGCGGCAAACCATTCGTGGAGCCATTTTCCAACTTCCTCGAAATTGCTGAAGTGCTGCTCTGCGAGCGTGTGCCCCATTGATGCGAAGAGGTGATGGTCAGATGGTGCCAGGTCGGGGCAGTACGGCGGGTGTGGAAAGATGTCCCATCCAATCGATTACAAGGTGTCTTTCACCGGTTTTGCTGTGTGAGACGGCGAATTGCCGTGTAACACAATCATTTTGCCATGTCTTCTGGCCCATTCCGGTCGTCTTTCGATCAATGCGTGATATAAATTAATAATTTGTTGGCGATAGCGTTATGCATTAACGGTTTCATCCAGTAATGCCTGCAACTGGCCGTCTTTGCACTTTTGTAGCCTACCAGAGAGCGCACTGTCTTTCACATTGAAATCACCACATTTAAACTGTCGAAACCATGTCTCATATGTTCTAATCGATGGAGCGTGTTCACCGTATGTTTCTAACAGCAAACGATGAATTTCCGCAGCCTTTTTCTTTTGTTTAAATAAGAAAAGCAATGCGTGCCGCAATTTCTTTTCCAGGCATAAACGTCGACATGATCACTGAACGATACAAGAGAGACGCTAGTGTTTGGCGGACTAAACTTGTGTGTGTTGGTAGGTTAAAGTCAAACTGACGTATGTGTCAAATTCATACGCTGCGTACTGTTCGCTGGCGCCATATCTTAGTGAAACCGGAAAAAACTTATGCATACACTTGGTACAGTATAATCGGTCCAGCTCTAGAAATCCTTAGAATTACAAATTTCTCTTATATCTCACCGGCCTAGGAATTCAGGGAAATTTGCTGTATTACTAAAATCCTGCCTTCGAATTATCCACTAAACAGATCGAAAATTCGAATTACAACGGGTCGGCTGTATTATTATCATTATGCAAATACATACTGTACCAGGAAAAGTTCGTGGGTTTAGGGCATGAGAATGATCTCAGGTAGTGGAAGTTGATTTTGGAGCCGATACAGAGCAGGATAGAATCGCAGGGCGAATAATAGATGGTTATACCTTTTCCAAACAATTTATTAATAATGTTAAATGATTCATCACCCTGCAATATCAATATAAGACCCAGATTTTTCGTTGAAAAAAAATGTTAACATAAATCTTCTTGAATTCAGTTCGTGAAAATAAATAAATATCACAGATCCTATAGTCTTTTGTGAAAACACGAAGTGTCAGTTCTTCACCTAAAGTCTTTCTAAGTATTAATTCATGAAATGAACACACACTTATAATTGAAAATTGAAATAAGAATTTAAATTTCTGTTGAAAGTTTCTCAGTTTGTTAGCCTTGAAATATAGAACACTTGAAAGTCCTAGAGTTCTATGTAATATGAATATTAAATTTTGAAAAATAAATTTATCATTAAAGATGAATTTCTGAGGAATGATGAAAAACTACGAAATATCGTCACACGCAGCAGTAAATCACTGTTCAAGATTGATAAGAAAAAGTCAGTCAGTTTGTGACTACTCGCTTAATAAAGAAAATTTGGCTTACAAATGTCGATGTGGAGAATGGGAGTCTGGAACATTCTGCGGGGTGCGGTCGAAGACTCGAACTCGATGTTCCACGAAGAAACCACGTTGACGTCCCTCGATGGGTACCATAGATGAGATGATGTTTGAGGTAGCTGGACCTTGTAGAGTTTCACCAAGATTTCCGCTGCTCGTGGAGGTGATTTTAGCACACGGAAAGTTCATTTGGCGCAAGTAGTATTTACAGATGCTATCATTCACTGTTGAACACAGTTCAGTTCGTATGTTAATTTTATGACGTTAAATGAATTATTACAGTCCTTGCTGCATAAAACACTATTTAAAATCGTCACTGAGAACGTCCATAAATACACAGTTCAAACACTTGAAAAAGTTACGTGTAATATTTCTCATTACAGTCTCTGACGACAGTCTTTGAATCGCTATCCTAGCAGATAACACCGATTTTCTGGTGGTGATAATATTATATTACTTTTTTTAAGTTCTTAATTTTCACCAAATTTATCACTGGAGTAATTCGTGTCCTAATATGGCATGAACATTACGTAATTAAAGAAACACAGTTCAAGGATGTACTGTATTAGAAGAAATGAGTTATAGAGTAGTTAGAGTTATTGTACACGACAGTTTCTGTTTATTGTAGTAGTTCAATATGTGAAATTAACTAAGTCCACACGTCCTGTTCGAGTCTGTAAATATTAAATATTTGACTTCATACTTCAATGATTTCACACGTGTTTTACTTCGAAATGTCTGTGAATTATATCGTAATCGCGGCACGATAGACTAGGTACGGTGCGACGTCTTTTACAAGTGCGACGGCGATTGATTATCCCATAATTTCGTCTCCGCAAAACGCGACGGAAAGTACTATCTTCGAGACTGCACTGACATACTGTACGAGGGTCAGTCTCCCCTCTGTCTCACTCACACACACATACTGCACTGCTCTGCACTGCTGCACTGCCAGACTGTACTGTACTCCACACTGTACTACTTGTCATCCTTGACATAGTGGCATATATATCTGCGCCAGGAGGGGTGGTGTTCTGAGTCATGTGACCCAGAGCGCTCAATCTTCTTAAACTTTATATTGTTATAACTCAGAAACTACTGGAGAAATTGCTTTGAAATATACAGGATTTTACTTTTACGATGTCTGCTACAATTTAGCGTTGGTCCTGTTCAAATTGGTTAAGGCGTTAAAAAGTTCACGAAAGAAAAATTCTTTCGAGAAATATCTCTAGGGGAGGCAAGTTTCAAGCGGTAGGTGACGTCACTTGACCTCGCCTGGTCGCTCGTGGAGTCTGATACGTACTGGAATGTTTTTTTCTTTTTTTTTGCTAGGGGGCTTTACGTCGCACCGACACAGATAGGTCTTATGGCGACGATTACTGGAATGTTCCTTCGCTCCGCTGTTCGCATGTCAGACGGAAATTGTATGCTGAAATAAAGTTTTTTCAATTGATATGTGCCAGGACCTAGGCCTTCCTGGTACAATACATACATTATCATTATAGAATGTTATACCATTCAGCGTTCAGCCTGCAAGTCTCTGTGAATGTATTAAACGTCGCCACAATCCTCTATTTGCAACTAGTGTGGCCTCATTTATTTCTATACCTCTCATCTTTTAATTGCTAGAAAATGAGTCTAACCATCGTCGTCATGGCTTCCTCTACTTCTCTTACCCTCCATAACAGTGTCCATTATTATCCTAGGTAATCTATCCTCCTCCATTCCCCTCACATGACCCCACCACCGAAGCCGGTTTATGCGTACAGCTCCATCCATCCATCCATCCATCCATCCATCCATCCATCCATCCATCCATCCATCCATCCATCCATCCATCCATCCATCCATCCATCCATCCATCCATCCATCCATCCATCCATCCCTCCATCCATCCCTCCATCCATCCATCCATCCATCCATCCATCCATCCATCCACCGAGTTCATTCCTAAATTAGCCTTTATCTCCTCATTCCGAGTACCCTCCTGTCATTATTCCCACCTGTTCGTACCAGCAGTCATTCTCGCTACTTTCATGTCTGTTACTTCTAACTTATGAATAAGATATCCTGAGTCCCCTCAGCTTTCACTGTCGTAAAGCAAAGTTGGTCTGAAAAGAGACCGATGTAAAGATAGTTTCTACCGGGAGCTGACTTCCTTCTTACAAGAATACTGTTGATCGCAACTGCGAGCTCACTACATTAGCTTCACTACTCATTGATTCAAACTCACTTACTATATTACCATCCTGGGAGAACACACAACCTAAATACTTGAAATTATCGACCTGTTCTAGCTTTGTATCACCAATCTGACATTCAATTCTGTTGAATTTCTTACCTACTGACATCCATTTAGTCTTCGAAAGGCTAATTTTCATACCATACACATTGCACCTATTTTCAAGTTCCAAGATATTAGACTGCAGGCTTTCGGCACAATCTACCATCAAGACCAAGTCGTTAGCATAGGGCAGACTGCTTACTACACCTCCACATAACTCAATCCCTCCCTGCCATTTTATACCTTTCAGCAGATGATCAAAATAAACTACGAACAGCAAAGGTGAAAGATTACAGCCTTGTCTAACCCCTGTAAGCACCTGAATTCACCTGTATTACTCAAAACACTGTTCATTTCCTTTTCCCCTCCCTTCCTAATATTCTTGAACCAAGAACTCATTCTACCATCAGTTCTCATTGAAGCCCAATTATCAACATAAATGCCTTTGATTGATTTTAATAATCTACGTTTAATTCCATAGTCCCCCAGTATGGCGAACATCTTTTCCCTCGGTACCCTGGCATATGCTCTCTCTAGATCCACGAAACATAAACACAACTGCCTATTCCTCTCGTAGCATTTTTCAGTTACCTGGCGCATACTAAAACACTGACCCTGAGAGCCCCTCTGTGGTCTGAAACCACATTGGTTTTCATCCAACTTTCTCTCAGCTACTGATCGCACCCTCCCTTCCAAGATGCCAGTGAATACTTTGCCTGGTATACTAATCAATGAGATACCTCGATAGTTGTTGCAATCCTTCCTGTTCCCTTGCTTATAGATAGGTGCAGTTACTGCTTTTGTCCAATCTGAAGGTACCTTACCAACACTCCATGCTAATCTTACTACTCTATGAAGCCATTTCATCCCTACTTTCCCACTATTCTTCACATTTCAGGTCAGATTTCATCTATTCCTGCTGCTTTATGACAATGGAGTTTATTTAACATCCTTTCCACTTCCACAAGCGTAATTTCACCAACATAATTGTCCTCCTCCCCATGAGTTTGGCTGTTCGCAAAACCACCAGGAAGATATCCTTTTACGTTCCGAAGATGTTCAAAATATTCCCTCCACATCTCCAGTGATTCTCAGGGATCTATTATGAATTCACCTGTATTACTCAAAACACTGTTCATTTCCTTTTCCCCTCCCTTCCTAATATTCTTCATTACTGTCCAGAAAGGTTTCCCTGCTGCTTGACCTAGCCTTTCCATGTTATTACCTAAATTTTTCCACGAATTCTTTTTGGATTCAACAACTATTTCTTTCGCCCTGTTTCTCTCATCTACGTAGAAATCCCTGTTTGCCTCAGCTCTTGTTTGGAGCCATTTCCGATAAGCCTCCTTTTTACCTTTACAAGCTACACTCACTTCATCAATCCAACAACATGTTCGCTTTTTCCATCTTCACACACAGTTGTTCGTAGGCATTCCCTTGCTGTTTCTACTACAGCATCCCTGTATGCCACCCATTCACTTTCTATATCCTGAACATGCTTACTGTCTACTGTTCGAAACTTCTCACGAATCATATCCATGTACGTCTGTCTAATTTCATAGTCCTGGAGATTTTCTACGCTTATTCGTTTGCAGACAGATTTTTTCTCTACCCTAATCCTAGAGATACTTAGTTCACTACAAATCAGATAGTGGTCTGTATCATCGAAAAATTCGCGGAAAACTCGTACATTACTAACAGATTTCCTGAATTCGAGATCGGTTAAGGTACGGTCTATTAGGGATCTGGTACCCCTAGCCTCCCATTTGTAGTGGTGAATAACCTTATGCTTGAAGAATGTATTCGTAACTGCTAAACCCATACTGGCACAGAAGACCAGAAAACGCTTCCCCATTTGCGTTAGCTTCTATATCTTCCCCACATTTACCAATCACTCTTTCGTATCCTTCAGTTCTATTTCCAACTCTCGCACTGAAATCGCCCATTAGCACTATTCCATCCTTGCTGTTGACCCTGACCACGATGTCACTCAACGCTTCATAGAACTTGTCTACTTCATCCTCATCTTCACCCTCACATGGTGAATATTCTGAGACAATTCCCGCCCTAATTCCTCCAACAGCCAAATCTACCCACATCATTCGCTCATTTACGTGCCTAACAGAAACAATGTTGCGTGCAATGGTATTCCTGATACCTATCTTCCATTCTCAGTTCAATACGGACCAAAAATGAAACTATTATGTTTAAATGAAACTCTTATGTTTAAATTTAAACAGCCCTACCTCATACTCTGCCCTTCCCTTTCTAACACCCGTCAAGTACACTTGATAATCCCCTCTCTCTTCCTCGTTATCTCCCCTTACCCGAATATCACTTACTCCTTGCACATCCAGATGCATCCTCTTTGCTGACTCAGCCAGTTCTACTTTCTTTCTTCCATAAGCCCCATTAATATTGATAGCTCTCCATCGAATTCCATTTCGTTCGCCAAGTTGTTTCCAAGGAGTCCCTCACCTGTCAAATGGGGGTGGAACTTTTGTTACTCCCATAGGTCCGAGGCTTGCTTAAAATGTTCTGAGCTCGGTAAATTCATGAAGCAGGATGCTACCCTGCTTACACATATTCCAAGTGAGGATGTCTCCTCTAACGGTTATGGACCACCGGTGGATTGTATAATCCTAGCCGCCTGAGCACAAGGAAGGCCATGACTCAGAATATGTCCGAGATGCCACTCCCATTCCATAGCAACTTTTATCCCGACTCTCAGGACCCCTTACTAGGCCACTCAGCCGTTGCCCATGGTTCACGAACTAGGACGTGACTACAGTAACCCACACCATGTATTATTATTATTATTATTATTATTATTAATATTATTATTATTATTATTATTATTATTATTATTATTAGATGCGAAAAAGACCAGAAAACTGATCACGCAACGCTCACTTAGAAGTTGTGCATTTCCTTCTTTGCCAGGCAGCCTTCAATTTTTCTCTCTCTCTCTCTGACTCTACTTCCCACTTGTTGATTTTCGTTCTGTAGCAGGGTCGGTCAGCGATGTCGGCCACTTTGATTCCTGATTTTTACAGGTCTTGGCGGATTTCCGTTGTCCACCTATTTGTTTTGATGTTTTCTGTTGCCTCAAGTAAGATTCTTATCAATCTGTTTTCTGGAAGGCGTTTGATGTGTCGGTAAAATTTCAGGCATCTTTTTCTGATTCCGGCCGCAAGATTTGAGAGCTCATCGGTTTTTGTACGAGATTGCAGTCTATATCCTTCTTCAGTCAGTTTTGGGCGGAGAATTTTTCTGATGATTTTACGTTCCTCTTTCAGGATGTCTTCGAGTACTGTTTTCCTGTGGAGATCCAGTGTTTCACTGGCGTATAGTATTTCAGGTTTGATCACAGTATTGTAATGTCGAATTTTGGTAAATATTGAAAAGCATTTTTGTTGTAAATGTTTTACGTTATTATTATTGTTATTATTATAAAGAAGAAAGTACTTACTCATAGAAATTGCTACTAGTACACCATCCTTCGGATTTTCTTTCGTTAGACAGACGATAGGTGATCCCCAGTCACCGTAGCACTGACTTATCCCCCGACGATATCTAATACATAGTTCTTTGTAGAGAGGGGCCGTTGTATATTCCCTGCAAACTCTGGAATGTTTGAGCCAAGTCTTCACAATTCTAGGTGTTGCCGAACAACGCTCATTAGCAAAACCAAATCCTGATTCATGACACGGAAGGTAGCCAAGATCTCTGAAATGAAGTAAGAAATATTGCACGTTCACTATCCCAACTCTGTCAAGGAGATAATGTATGAGTTCTAAATCACACAAATGATAGAGAATTCGAACTAACAATGGTATAAAAATTAGCAGGGGTTCTCGCCAGTAAAAGAACACATGTCATAACTAGGGCTTGGAAGTTGAGGAAAAGTTCTTTCCTATCGAGTGTCCGACGGCCAGGTTGTGGTGGTGGTGGTAGTGATTATTGTTTTAAGAGGAAGTACCACTAGGCAACCATCTTCTATATAACACTAATCATAGAGAAAAATGGAAGGGATCCGACTCTTCGTAAAATGAAGGTATCGGCCAAAGGGTGACACGATACTCGAAGGGCGTGAAAATGAATGACTGCCTAGGCCTCGACTGCTCTAATACTGTCGTAGTCGGACAAGAATAAGAGTTGACCAAGGGAGGTCGTATAGCGTAGATAAAAGCGAGGAGGCTGGCACAAGTAAGCGGAAGCAATGCCAGGACTCAGCTGAAAACCCCGTAGTCGCGAACCCACGCTCCCAAGTTAAGAGCCCTTGGGGCCCTAATACGAGGCCCAACATAATATATTGAACCAGAAACGCTGATACAGCGCCCCATCTAAAATGATTTAAAGTTTAAAATAACTGCTGAGCGCGAGGTTAGCCGACCGCTGCTGGCGAGTGAAGAGCGAGCTCAGTGTTTGTCAGCCAAAGACAGGCTACGTCATATAGAATGTTCTATAGTTGCACGCCTGATAACGCAATAAATAAAATTAACATCACGATTTGCACTACATAAACGTGCAACCAATGCTAAACTATGCATAATTACCAAGTCTCAAGCAAATCCATGGAAAACTGACGAAGTTATTGCAAGTAGTAGGAAACTGTGGATTCTGGCGCACCTACAACTTTTAACCATTCACACATAATTTTGCGTTTTTTCTCGGATTTTCATATCTTTTCCCACCAAAACACCCATTTTAGGGAAAAATACCAAAACTTAATATTTCTATAATAAAAAATAAATAATCATCAAGATTTTTAGGAAAAAACGTATAAAATCATGAGATAATAATAATAATAATAATAATAATAATAATAATAATAATAATAATAATAATAATAATAATAATTTGAGTATGTATTGAACATAATTCGCTTATTTTATAAAGTTCAATAAACTTTGTTCCATTAAAATCGGCCCATAAATAGCTGAGTTATAGACATTCGAAGTTTTACTTGTTTTTAGAATCGAACTGATGTGCTGCGGATTTTGGAATACACTTAAGTGATAATAAAATATTCACTTTTTTGGTAACAAAGATTGTGATTCACCCAAATTCCTCGATCGTAATTAGGTGATATGCGAGCGCAGTACTTATATAGCCGACCGGAAGATATAAGAGATGGCGCGGCTGCCTGATTCTCTTTTGGCGGAAGCGAACTTATGTTGCTCCGCGCTACAGCTCAATATTATTATTATTATTATTATTATCATCATTATTATTAAAAAAGTTAATAAAATATTATTATACATTATATTATTATTATATAATATATTATTATACATTATATTATTATTATATAATATATTATTATATTTATTACGGAGAACATCGAAGCCGGCACCGGTTTTCTAATTTATCTTCGTCGGACCCTACGGAGTTTTTTAATTCGTATTTCTCTCTCCTCCGCCTATCTCGTTCCTCTCTCTCCTTTTTCCGAAGTGGCAATTCTCCAATGTATTCCGCCAAGGAATCTGTACGTTTCAAAGGAGCCTCGGGTTACGCCTATCTCCTAACGGCTAACAGAACCCAATGGCGGAATTTACCACTCTTTCTCCACCTCTTTCTTGCTCAATTTTTTATTGAAGGGATGAACAGAGATTCGAACCATAGCAGTACGGGCCCTTGCACTGCTAAGAGTAAGAATACTAAACATTTAGCCACACCTAAACCACTTGAGCTAACATGGTAGGCGAAGATTGACGTTTTATTTAGGAGTATATATACTTATCTAATGTTGAATATATTTCAAAAATTTCAGGAGGAAGGTAGATTCGAACCATGCATATACAGAATACTACCTTAACATCATATCAACTCAGCTGCCAGTAACATACCACAGAATGAGTTTAATAGGATATATGAAACGAGATAACTGTGGAATACCATGTAGTTGCTATATAAACCGATAGATGGCTTATTTCTTTTAGTTTCTACTTAACATAATAGATGGAGTATTTCCGTAGTTTATTATATTTACTGACAGAGCGCGCCACAAGTTATAACACTTTTCAGAATTATCTCAACCCGGAGCATCAGCTAAGCAGTAAATACCAATGTAAGGCATCACTTTGCCGGCAGGAGTGAGTCTTTCGACGGAAGTAGACTCAGTGCAACTCCGCGCTACAGCTGAATATCATTATTTTTTAATAATAATAATAATAATAATAATAATAATAATAATAATAATAATAATAATAATAATAATAATAAAGCTAAAATATTATGATTAAAATAAGGCTAATAAGAATACTATAAGGTGCCGGTTAAATTGATATAAAATAAATATAGGCGAACGTAATTATAAAAATGCTTTTTTATTATGTCTAAACAATTTATTTCAAAAATAAAAACTAACAGTAAGTAAATCAGGAAGTTCTTTTAACTCTTTCTTCATTTATTTATTAAAAATTTGCAGTTACTTTTCCATATTTAACATCATAGGTTAAATTCTTTTCACCCCACATAATTAAATAAGCAAGTGTGTTATCAGGCATATTAGCATTAAAGGTCGCACAGAGCTTCAAAGTAGTTTTCTGAGCCGTTATCACGTTTCTTCGCCTAATCATATTCATAACATAACTGAGGAAATCATTAATGAACTCCCGAGGATTAAGAGAAGGAACAGACTTTAAAGCAGTTACGCGGTTAAATTCTAAAAATTCATTATAGGCTTTGAGATAAGTGTTAGAAGGACTTATATTCCAAAATTCTTTAGGAAATATCCCGTTTCTTAAACTTTCACGTAAATATTTTGAAGCTGAACATGGTCAAACTTAGAAGAATCTATATCTTGATTACCTTTTCTGTTAGCTTTAAACACAACAAAAATAAAATGCGGCATATCAAACTGCAATGAATTGTAGTAGTTTATAATATCTATTTCGAAGTTCTTTTTTCCAATAAGGCCAGAAATTTCTTGAGTTTGTAGGTCATAGAATGAAATCGGTATCCTAGGTTCGTTTAAGATTTTAGCCTTTTGTTGGTCATAAGCTGGTTCGTATATAACGGTTGGTATTCTTATTTCCATAGAATTTACAGTAACTTTTCCTTCTTTAGGCCGACTTCCTGCGACATCCTCTCCTGCTGCAGTTTTACTAAACCATCTATATAAAGCATCTTTTGCATTTTGACTGTTCAGCTGTTAAATCGCCTTCCCACATTATTTCTTTATAATCTTTAAAAATCCACCTAAGTGTTTTAATGGATATAAGACCTTATTTGAGTTTTTCTGCAGTTTATTATTATTAATAAAATTATCTTCATACATTATATTATCATTTTTATTGGAAGTTAGGCTATAAAGAAATGTTGAAGAAATATTTGGATGATCAATTCGAGAGAGAGTATATCCTAGTTTTTATAGTTACTGTTTGCCATAACGAAGTGGGAAAATTGTCAATTAGTTGTACATTTGATTTTCCTTCATATTCAGAATAATCAGTTCCATCAGCATGAGTTGCATCGAAAGTAAGATACAGATAGGCATTGTTATCAATCCAACCATCTCCAACTTTATTATCTATTTCCACGCCCTTGTTAGGCAAATTTAAATTATTTTTAGTTTTAAATGGATAAAGTAGAAAGTTGCCAGTGGCAATTATTAATTATTATATAGTACTCCACTATCGCTATCGCAAAATCAAATTATTTGCACCATAAATTATTTACATGAATTTGGTTAACTATCGGCAGTAGATAATCAAAAAATTTCAGAAGTAGATGTAACTACCTATCAACAGGCTTTAAAATTATTTCAATACACTAAAATCTGGATATAACTGGAATATTAGATAAAGCAACTTTAGAACTAATAAATAAACCGAGATGTTGTGTTATAGATGATGAAACAAATTTTAGAACAATCAGATATAAATGGAATAATAAAAATATAAAATAGCAGTATGCTTTAGCTAATCAACAAGTATTAGGATTACATAGTCTCACCTAGACAGTCAGCAGATGTAGACGTGCTGAGTCGGGTGTGTCGGTAATGCGGGAGTGGAGTGCGAACGGTGAGTGGAAGAAGGAAGACGGGAGTGAAGAGGAGGATGATTGGTGTAGATCAATATCGGGCAGTTATCGGAAGTTGGCAGGGGCGAGGGAAGAAGGAAACAGCCAGGAGTGAAGGAGGTGAAGTGGAATCAAGATTGAAGGGTGAGATGATAATGGTGGCAACGGTGATTATGCTATTGCTAGTCACAGGATGTGTGGAAGTAAATCCCGGGCCGACTCCCAATGGCAACATGAGCTGGGAAGGTGTGGAGGTAATAAGGCAGGTGGTTAGGGAGGTGGTGGAAGAAGTATGCCCATTTGAACAAATTTAAAATATGATGAAGGAACAAGTGAATGAATTTGAGAATATGAGGCGATGGATACAGGGAAAAACTGATGAAACAAGGACCAAAGTAGGAATCAACGAGAGAGAAATTGCGTCACATAAGAAGAAAATAAGGGACATGGAGGAAGACGTGGTGAAGCTGAAGGCTGAAATAGAAAGCAGCTGCCAAGAACGAAGGAAGAAATGCTTATTTATATATGGAGTGCCGGACGAAAAAGGAGAGGACAAAGTGTTGACGATCTACAAGGTTGTGGAACTTATCCAAAAAGGATGAAAATCAGTGAAGTTGATATAGCCGATGTGGAACGGATAGGCAAAGCACGGGGCAACAGGCCGATAAAAGTGAAGTTCTTTTCCACCCTGATGGCGGAAATAGTGATATGACGCGCGGATAATCAACGGAGCACGAAAATCTGGATCAAAAGAGACATGGGAAGAGAAGGGATGAGGAATATATATACCCTAAAAACATTTAGTCTGAGCCAGATTTCAAGGGCTAAGAGCTTATATTAAGGGGCAACATCTAGTGGTATCCAATGGCCAGTGGACTAGGTTATGGACAGTGACGAAACTACGGGATTTAGAAGAAAATGTGAAGAAAGAAGAAGAAATGGGGAAGAGAGTGGAAGAAAGGCAAGTTATGGTCAGCAGCCTTGGAGAAGGTGGACACGGTGATAAGGAAACAATCAAGGGGAGTAGGAAGGTAAGTGAGGTAAAGCAGGGAGATGTGTATGGTGAAAGTGTGATCGTACATAGTGAACTAGAAAGTGCAGTAGACAACGAGCTGAAAATAGGAAGGCTTAGGAATACCGGTACGGACATAGACAGTGAAGAAGAAAGTCAGAGAGGCGAATGCAGTGAAGGAATGGATGTGCAGAGTGAAGAGGTAAGAGCAGCGGAAACCAGGCAGAGAATAGAGCTGTTTTGAGCCACGGGAGAAGCAGGAGTTTACGGGATATGTGGGGGATGAAGAAAAACGAAGAGGGTAGAGTCACAAGAAGTAAAAACCCTAAGAAGTTAGTAAGTACGTAAGGGAATAGTGTTTGAAATCATGGTGGTATTATAAGGAAAATTAAATTGGATTATTATTCATAAGGGGTTGATTTGGTTATATGTGAGAGTGATTATGGTAAGTGGTAGAGTGTTTATGTTAGTTGTATAAGAGGAAGTAAATTTATGGTGGAAATGTATTGTCATTTGAAAGAGATAGATTTGGTGGTGTAGTTGAGATAGTGATTAAATTATAGAGATGGTATGGTAATTATAGAAGGAGTAGGAGGAGGTGGTATAATTGAATGTGGAGGATGATTAAGAGTTGGTGTCGGTGGAGCGTAAAGAATGATGACATTTAAGGAATGGTGAAAAGGATGTAGTTGGAAGGTGAGTGGAGTACGGTTGGTAAGGTGCTGAAGCAACGAGAGGTAACAAGAAAGTTGAAAATTTGAGATAATGGAGTGATTGTTAAAAAGGAAAGATTGTTCGGTTGTTAAGAAGGAGGAGGTTATAGAGTCTGTGATATTATCGTTAAAAATTGACAAGAGGAGGCAAGATAATGATGGATGTAGGGTTATTTGTACGGGGTTGATTTGGTGGTTTGTGAAAGTGATTATTTATGAGAGCCACGAAGGATAGAGAATGAGAGAGGAAAGAAGTTTAAATGGCAGTCATGAATGTGTCGGTATTGTGTATGGTTGTATATGTTTGAAGGACAAGTTTTTTATTAGCAATCAAATGGTATTTTAAGAGAATATACTTTTAGTAAGTTAATGGTGGATTGGTATATAAAGGTGGTTGGTTGTCGATACGAAATGATGCTTTAAAAATAGATATGGTACTTTGAGTGGAGTGGATTATTATAGTTATTGGAAAAGTAGAGGGCACATAATATAAGTGTGTACAGTTGCATATGTATGTGTAGAAAGTAGTGGGTGGATGTAACTGGAGTGATGCGAGGAAGTAATACGCGTTTATGAGGAAAAATCATGGTGAAAAGTGGTGGAATAAGAGGCTGAATTGGTGCTATATAGGGAGTGAAATGAAGGGTTGAAATTAATAATTGTTTATGGCTGTATATGTTTGAAGGGCAAGTTGTTTATTAGAAATCAAATGGTATTCTAAGAGAATATACTTTTAGCAAGTTAATGGTGGATTGGTATATAAAGCTGGTGGTTGTTGATACGAAATGTTGCCTATTTTGAGTGGAAGTGGAGTGTGAGTATTATGGTTATTGGAAAAGTAGAGGGCACATAATATAAGTGTGTATAGTTGCATATGTATAAATGGCAAGTGTGTATTAGCAAGCTAAGGATAATTTAAGGGTATATGCTTTTAGAAAGTATTGGTGGATCGGTATGTAAACGTGGTGGCTGTAGATATGAAATGATGCTTAAAGGATGGGTATGGTAATTGGAGTGGAGGTGGAGGTTGATCATTCTGGTTATTGGAAAAGTATAGTGCACCAAATGGTTCAGCGTAGTCTTGATTGATGTGAGCGGGTAATAGATGCAAATTACATTTGTAAGGAGTATTGTATACAGAAGGGAGATGGCATAGTGATTAAGCGTAAACTTACGTAGTGGTCAAATGTGATTATAAGCACCAAGTGGAAAAAGGAAGGTAAGGAAGGTCACAACTCAGCAGTAATGCAACATGATGACTGGGCAGCAAGTGATAGAAGATTCAGCGAGGAGAGGTAGGTGTGGAATGTAAGGTCTTGCTGTGTCAGTCAGACGAGGTGAAGGAGGACTTCGTCCACCGTATGAGTGGCCTGGTAACAAGAGGTCGATGTGCCGTCCTGCCTTAGTTCATTTTAAATTTGTCATTTGCCTTTGTTATTTTTGCCTCCTTGCCTTATGTTCATTTAAATTGTTGCACTAACATTGCTATCGGTTCTCCAAGAGGGAGAGGCCCGTGGGCCAAATGGCAGTAATTTATTTAATGCTGTTTTAGTTATTTTATGAGAATCTGTTCTATATGTATCTTAGGTAATGCCTGTCTAGGTTGGGCACTATTATTTTTTCTCCATTAATGGATCAATAAGGTAGAAATACTGTAGATCTGGAGAAAATGAAGAAAGAATAATGAAAGTATTAGGATTAGCCGAAGCCGCTTTCGAAGCGTGGTAATAACATGCTGATCTACAATTTGAAAAGGATATGCGGAATACAAATATCGTTATTTCTAACAAGCGAGGATATCCACATCGAAAAAAATGGTGGACAATTTTCTGATAAATATGATGGTAAAGGAGGTATATTAGCTCACGCACATTACCCAAATAACGTTAATTCAGCTATTGAAATTCATACTGATCAAGACGAAAACTGGTACTTAAATATTGATAAAAAACGCCTCAAGGTCAAACAAATCTTTATACTGTTCGGTTGCATGAAATAGAACATGCTCTAGGAATATCACATTCGAGTAATCCAGATGCCATCATGTACGCGTACACTAAAATCAAATAGAACTTCATCAAGACGATATTCTCGGTATTCAGAGTTTATATGGAAAATCTTCAGAAGATAAAGATACTAATATACCACTACCTGAAAAACACTACCAAATGATCCTATTTTATGTGAAACAACTGTAAACTAATTTTTAATTGTTATTAAGTTAAAGTATATATTTTATGAGAATAGGTTTGTATTATAGACCTCGATAATTCAACACATATAATAAATATTCAACCTGAATTTATTACTAATTGGTTAACATTCTTGCCTCAGGATTTTAAAAACATCACGGCTGTATAACAAAAACCATCAAGTGTGATTGTTATAATTATCAATAATGACATTTTTTAAATTGAATATCCTAGTTTAGTGCTTGTAAATGATCATCCGAAATATTTATCAAATTGGATCTTGAGATCTGATACAAACATTCGTACAATAATAAGTTCTTATTCAGGTCATACTTTTATTTTCTACAATGACTCATGTTTTACAGAAATAGATGAATGCACATTTAAACAAAAATGACATGGATTGATATCAGGAAGATTTCCTGGTTTACCACCAACAATGGATTCATCCTTTAAGATGTGTTAATGGGTTGCTTTATTTATTTAAGAAAAAGGTAGTATACGAATGTAATGAATTTTTAGAATCTCTAGTTAAGGCAGAATAAAAAGATTTATCATTGTTTGGAATATATTGCCCGAAATTGTAATCTTACTTTATATATATTATAAATAATTTTAAGAATATCATGTCCGAGTTAAAACGTCATTATTTACAGTAATTAAATATTCGTCTGTGTAATTATATATATTATTATCTATATGATGATGATTATTAATGTTCAATGGACAAGAATCATGGGCGTCTAGCCATTCGTCAACGCATTCTTTATGAAAACATCATTACAATTTGTTTTCACAAACATATGACTCTGTTCGATTAATCATATACAACATTCTGGTTCTGAAGTGGCATCTGATAATAAAATGTTATAAGAGTTTATCTCTTGTATAAACTCGTCGGATAATTTTTGACTTGTCAAAATCAACTTCTGATACACTTTATCTTTAAATTTCCGAATAAAACTTTCTGATAACTTTTGATATGCAGAAATATATTTCCAAATAACTTAATCTTTAAATTCACGAATGAGATTTTTCTGATCATTCATGAACTACAGATATACAATTCCAATTAACTTTATCTTTAAATTCTCTTATACAGTCTTCTGATAACTTTTGATATTCAGAAATATCACGCCAACTAAGTTTATCTTTAAGTTCTCTTATAAAATTTTCTGATAATTTTTGATATTCAGAAATATCACACCAATTAAGTTTATCTTTAAATTCACGCATAAAGTCCTCGGATAAGTTTTGATATACAAAAATGTAACCCCAACTAATCTTGTCTTTGAACTCCCGCATAAAATCTTCAGATAATTTCTCATATTCTGAAATGTGACGCCAGTCAACTTTAACTTGAAATTCTCTGACAAAATCTTCTGACATTTTATTTTTAAAAACAAATATATTTGCGATTGCGTCTTTTCATTTCATTTCTATCAACCTCTCGAAGCTGCAAGTCATCGTATAAATTTATCAGATTTCTTAATGGAATATTTCTAATTAATTTTGCTATCGACTCTTCCATTTATTAGAGACGAACTTTTAAAATTCCTATAATGATTTTCATCATCTCTTGGAAACGTCTGGAAAACGCCCCCTTCCCCTTTCAATATAATTTTCAATTTATGTTGATAAAAATTTTATATATAAATCGAAGCTGAACTGAACCGAAGAGTGTCTCTGAATTACAAAACATTTGTAAACAAAGAAATACAAAGGTTATTCGAAGTTGAGAAAGGATTAATTAATTAATCTAATATTACAAAAACCTAATCAAACAGAAGAAACATTAAATGATAAAAATAGGAGACATAAGACGTTTAGGAAATCAGTATAAAGTTAAAATTTACTATAACATGAAAAAATCTCATCTCGTTAGCGGAATAGAAGCAAAATGAGAGAACCTCCACAAATAGAACAAGAAGAAGAATAATAACAAGAAGAAGTTCCACAATAATAATACATCAGTGGAAACAATACCAACTTAATAATATATGTTACAGAAAGCATAATATAATATCAAAACAGACTAAATCGTTTTCGTAAAAATGTATTAAAATTAATCGAAGATGCTAATAATAGAAATAAAATGAACGAGTATATTCTACGTTTATGAATAATTATAAAAGAAAATCAATACCATATATTTGTTTGTTAAAATGGTCCCTGTTTATTTAAAAATAAGGAATAATATTCAAATCAAGGAAACTAAAAGAAATACTAAAATATGGAATGACTTTATAGGTATAATTGAAATGGAAAGCCGATTCCATGAAAACATGTTTAAGGCAGATGAGACAGATGTAAAATATTGCAAAATATTGCAGTGTTCAAAAAATTCATTATTAATAAATGGATATCGATTTAGATTACTGTCAGATCTGTGGGAGCTCTAGTATATTAGATAATCTATGTTATAGTTGTTATGCACCAAAGTAAATCCTCATATCACGTATAACTGTAGACAGAAACGTTGTCATAAATACTTGTTAGAGTTAATAGATAATCCTTATAGTAGAATTAAAATTGAAGGATTATTTTAATTTTCAATTATGCTTGTAGAAAAAAAGGTTTACCTTATAAGTTTTTTATTGCAAAGATAGCTGACTTATTAGATATTTATCATAATATTAATGTTATTAACTTTCAAAGACGTACTGAATTATGGAATAAATTTTTAGAGATGAAACCTCTATAGACATAATTGAAAAAAATCTGAATAAAGAATATATTGTGAATCAGTTTAGGAAGGTGTAAGATTGTCCGTGGGGCTACTGAATTCTTCGATAAAAGTGCTCTAAACTTAGAAAGGTGATTTGATTAAAATCATTGTAGAAAATAATAATATTTCATGAAAAATATAAAAAAGGCTATCTTAAATTTAGATAAAATTGAAACAAAACCTTCATTTTTGAAAATGAATAATGAACAATATAGTTTAGAAGCTAAGAAAGAACAAGATGGTGTTATTAAAAATGTTCAGGATTATGATTTCAGTAATAGAAATATAAGAATTATTAGAAAAGCAACATCATTGGAAACAGGAATACAAACATTTGAAATTAATAATGTTGATAATATTGTAGAACCAGGATCATTTTAAATCAAATTAAAGATATTGTTATTCATAAAATTAAAAATATGTTAATACCGGAAAGATATTTAAAAGTTAATATTAAAATTTATTGTAGTTTTATAAGACATGAAGAATTACAAGATTTTAAGTTTAAAACAGAAAACTAAGTTATATTAAGGTCAGCAGATTTAGAAGAATACTATCAAAGATCTGCAGATAAATTATTAATGGAAATGCAAGAATTTCAAAGAAGACAATCTGAATAGACATTATATTCTATAAATAATTTTGAATTATGTATTGATAAACATAACAAAATTTACGGTTCTCGTATATTGATTTACCTAAAAATATTCAAGAAAAGAAAGCCAATATTAATGTTAAAACAATGATCAAAAATTTTTTATATGCAATAAAATCAGCTTTTTATCCAGCAGATAAGGATCCTCAACTACCAAAATATAAAAACGTTGGTTTAGAATGAGATGCAATTTGTGAAAAATAAAAATTGGGTTTCCTGTAGAAATAACAAATATAGAAAATTTTCAGAAGGAATCACATAATATATCAATCAACATTTATGCTTATGATGAAAATTTGTTATATATCAACATTATCACACTAATATAAACGAGAAATACATGTTAATTTGCTTTTGATTAAAACAGAAAACGACTCACATTGTTGGTGAATCAAAGAGTTATCTAGATTAGTTTCAAATCAAAAAAGAAACAGAAATATAAAATTTATACTTGTGATAGGTGTTTGACATTTTATTATTCGCAAGAAAAACTGCGTGAACATGAAAACGATTGCAAAGAACGAAAAAAAGTAAAATAGAAGTGCCTAAGAAGATGAAAAATAAGATTTAAAAATTTTAATCTTTTGCTTAGAGTACAATATTGGTGCTGATTTTGAGTGTTTACTAAAAGATATTAGTACTTGTCAAACAAATCCTGAAAATCATATACTAATAAATATCAAAAGAATAAGCCCATTTCTTATAGTTATTATATAAAATATGCTAATGGTGATTATAAACCTCCAATTGAATATGTTGGTAAAGATGCTCCTAAAAAGTTTGTAGAAATACTTATAAAAGAATCACAAGATATTTATAAATTATATAAAGAAAATAAACCAATAATAATGACAAAAGAAGATGAAATGAATTTTTAAAATTCAGAAACTTGTTTTATCTGTGAGGAAAAATTTCAAGTTAGAAAAAAGAAAGTAAGTGATCATGATCATTTAACAGAAAAATTTAAAAGAGCGGTCCAGGAAAATTGTAATATTAATTATAAAATCCATCTTTTCTACCGGTTTGTTTACATAATTTAGCCAATTATCATGTTCATTTATTCATAAAAGAATTAGGAATTGATAAAAATGATATTGATGAAATACCAAATGATGAAGAAAAATATATATCATTTAGTAATAAACTAGAAAATTACGATTCTTAGATACATTTAAATTTATGGTTTCTAGTCCAGATAAATTATCATATAATCTAACAAAGGAAAAATTTAGGGAAACAGGAATATATATTAAAGGTTATATGATTAATGAATTGTGAAGAAAATTTTAAAAAAATACATAGCAAAGAGTGTTTTTATTCCAAACTTTATAAATCTCATATAACTACTGAAGAATATCTTCAGGCAAAACTAGTTTGGAAGAAATTTAATATTAGAAACATGGAAGAATATATGAGATTATATAATAAATCCGATATATTAATATTAGCAGATGCATTCGAAAATTTTAGAGATACTTGTATTAAAGCATATTAATTAGATCCTGCTTGGTATTTACTGCTTCTGGTTTAGCCTGGGATGCTATCTTAAAAATGACTAATGTCGAACTAGATTTATTAAACGACTGTGATACGCTATTAATGGCTGAAAATGGAATTACAGGCGGTATATCGCAGAGTTATAAATCGATATGCAAAAGCTAGTAATAAATATTTTGAAAATTATAATCGTAAATAAAAATCTAATTACGTAGCCTATTTAGATGCTAATAATTTATATGGTTGGGCTGTGTCACAATATTTATCCCATGATGGTTTTGAGTGGAAAGAATCGAGTGTTTTAATAATAAAAAACTGTGAAATACATGATAATTATAGTTATGGTTTTATATTTGATGTTGATTTAGAATATCCAACAAAATTACATGATTGACATAAAGATTTACCTTTAGCAACTTTAAATAATAAAGAAAAATATGTTTTACATTACAGAAATTTAAAACTATCTGCATCTCGGAGTAAAATTAACAAAAATTCATAGAGTTTTAGCATGTATACAATCATATTGGTTACAAAAATATATAGACTTGAATACAGAAATGAGAACGAAGGCAATTAATGATTTTGAAAAAGATTTCTATAAATTAATGAATAATTCTGCCTTCGGTAAAACAATGGAAAGCATTAGAAATAGACAAAATATTAAAATAATAACTGATCCAGGAAAATATACAAAATATTTTTCTAAACCAAATTATAATCAAACAAGAATATTTTCTGTAAATGTACTTGCCGTTCATATGATAGAAATAAAAATAAAATTTGATAAACCAATTTATATTGGGATGAGTATTTTAGAAATTTCAGAGATAAAAATGTATGATTTTCACCATAATATTATGAAACCGAAATATCGTAAAACTACTGATTTGTTTTATATGGATACCGATCCATTTATATATGATATAAGAACTAATGATTTGTATAGTTAAATGAATTTGATACCAGCGCATACGGGAAAGGTAATAAATTTGGAATACCACAAGTAAACAAGAAAGTATTGGGTAAATTTTAGGATGAAAATGTGGGAAAATAATGGCAGAACACGTTAGTTTAAAATAACAAATATACGCTTATAGAGTAGAAGACAAGGAATATAGAAAAATCAAAGGGAGTTAAAAATCAGTAGGTAAAAATGAAATTACGTTTGATTATAATAAATATTTAAACAAAAAAATAAAACAATATAGAACAATGAATTGAATTAGATCTTATGAACATGAATTGTATTCTGTTCAATGTAATAAAATAGTTTTTAAGTCCTGGTGATGATAAAAGATATATATGTGAAAATGGAATTGATACATTACCCAGGGGTCATTATAAAATAAAATAAAATAAATTGAATAGAATGTTTATCTATAAAAATAAGTCATCATATAGGTAAGAAAAGCGCCTTACTTTGCTTTCGGCTACTATGTTTCGGCTACCTCATATAGTCATAATATAGGTAAGAAAAGCGCCTTACTTTGCTTTCGGCTACCATGTTTCTGCTACCTCATATAGGTAAGAAAAGCACTGCACTATGCAATAAATACCAAGGTTTCAACTACCTCAGGCAGTTAAAAAAGCACTGCACTATGCAATCAAATACCAAGGTTTCAACTACCTCATGTGGGTACGAAAAGCACTGCAAAATACTATCAGCTACCATGTTTCGGCAACCTTTGGAGAAAGCCGATTTTTATTTTATTTTTGTTATTTTATAAAATATAAATTTTTGATATAATTTTACTAAAATGGATGACTTTTCTTTATTTTTCACTAAAAGTTTTGATGATTTTTGAATTTTTTGAATTTTATAAAAATATTGACTTTTGATATTTTCCCTAAAAGTGGGCGATTTGGGGGGAAAAGATATAAAATTCTGATAAAAAATACCCAAAAATTGTGTGAATGGTTAAAAGGTGTTGGTGCGCCAGAATCCGCAGTTTCCTACTACTATTGCAAATTGAAGTTATAGAGGAATCTCGTGACGGGACCAGCTGATTTCGTATAAATTGAGGACCAGGCGACTAGTGC